>NW_027508842.1:105000-132500 GCF_051911475.1 Siphateles boraxobius
AACAAAACAATACGCAACAATTTTGTTATGTGAAATATAATAAAACTGAAACTTCAGTCAAGTCACCTTTATTTATATAGCGCTTTTTAAAATACAGAGTGTTTCAAAGCAGCTTTACAGAGATGACAGAAAAACAATTGTAATTAGTTTTTTTTTACAATTACAGTTGTAATAGTATTGTTAAATGTAAAATGAAATGTCCCTAACTAAGCAAGCCAAAAGGAACCAAAACTTCATCAGTGACAGAATGGAGAAAAAAACCTTGGGTGAACCCCGGCTCAGTCGGGGGGGCAGTTCTCCTCTGGCCAATGAACGAACAGTGTATAATTATGATTTAGGCAGCATTATAGGTCAGGAGTCAGATGAGATCAGAACTTTCACAATATTTATCCAGTTCATCTGGTTGGGTCGGAGTCATCATGCCGGTATGGAGACGAGTTTGTTGAGGTGTCCATGAGGCCTTCACAGTGTTGATGAGGCTGGCACTTCAGGACTGCGATGTCGTCATGTCCAGGCGCTAATATGGTCGTACTTCCTGGTTCTGGTAAGAACTCTAGCGGCTGCGTTTTGGACCAGCTGTAGTTTGTTTATTAAGCGTGCAGGGCAACCACCCAGTAGAGCATTACAATAATCTAGCCTTGATGTCATGAACGCAACTAAATGTTCAGCATTTGTCATTGAGAGTATGATATATTTTTAAGATGTAAAAATGCGGTTTTACAGATACTAGACACGTCACTTACAAATGAAAGATTGGTATCAAAGAGCGCACACACACACACACACACAGGTTCCTAACCGACAACGAGGACTTGACAGAGCAACCATCAAGTGTTAGACAGTATTCTAGGTTATTACATGAGGAAGTTTTTTGTCTTTTAATTAGAATCTCTGTTTTTCAGAATTTAGTAGTAGGAAATTACTAGTCATCCAATTTTTTATATCAACTATGCATTCCAATAATTTTGTGGATTGGCAAGTTTCGTCAGGGCGTGAAGAAATATAGAGCTGAGTATCATCAGCATAACAGTGAAAGCTAATTCCATGTTTCCTGATGATATCTCCTAAAGGTAGCATGTACAGAGTGAACAGCAGCGGTCCTAGTACTGAGCCTTGTGGTACGCCATACTGAACTTGTGATCGATAAGACATCTCTTCATTTACTGCTACAAACTGATAGCGGTCAGATAAATATGATTTAAACCATGCTAATGAAATTCCACTAATGCCAACATAGTTTTCGAGTCTATTTAAAATAATGTTGTGGTCGATAGTGTCAAATGCAGCACTAAGATCAAGTAACACTAATAGAGAGATAAACCAGGATCGGATGATAAGAGCAAATCATTTGCGACTCTAATGAGAGCTGTCTCAGTGCTATGGTGCGGTCTAAATCCTGATTGACAATTCTCACAGATTCCATTTCTGTCTAAAAAGGAAAACAGTTGTGAGGAAACTGCCTTTTCTAGTGTCCCTGACAGAAAAGGTAGATTCGAGATCGGCCTGTAATTGACTAATTCTGTAGTATCAAGTTGTGTTTTTTTAAAAAGCGGTTTAATCATAGCCAGCTTAAAAGTTTTCGGTACATATCCTAGTGACAAAGATGAATTAATGATGTTAAGAAGAGGATCTATGACCTCTGGAAGCGTCTCTTTCAATAGTTTAGTCGGTATAGGGTCTAACACAGTGGTTCCACTGTGTTACTCTCCAGTCCTCGGGACCTACTGCTCTGCACATTTTTTATGTCTCCTTATTTAACACACCTAATTCAGATCACCAGCTCGTTAGGAGAGACTCCTTGATCTGAACTGAGTGTGTCAGATAAGAGAGACATACAAAATGTGCAGAGCAGTGGGTCCCGAGGACTGGAGTTGAGAACCACTGGTCTAACATACATGTTGTCGATTTAGATGATTTAACGAGTTTATAAAATTTACCCTCTCATATAGCAATGAATGAATTTTTCGTCAGTGAGACTACACTGCACTGTCTGATGCGATACTGTAGTAGACGGTTGCATAGTTATAATTTTCTCACTGATATTATCAATCTTGTAAGTAAAGAAATTCATAAAGTCATTACTGCTGTGTTTCTTGGAAACATCTGGGCTTGAAGCTTTATTTTTCGTTAGTTTAGCCACTGTTTGAAATAAATACCTCGGGTTTTGTTTATTTTCTTCTAATAGGGTTGAAAAATAAGCAGATCTAGCACTTTTAAGGCCTCTCTGTAAGCAATCATGCTCTCCTTCCATTAAATGCGAAATACCTCTAGTTTTGTTTTCTTCCAGTTTCGCTCCATTTTTCTGGCTGCTCTCTTTAGGGCCTGAGTGTGTGTGTGTGTGTGTGTGTGTGTGTGTGTGTGTGTGTGTGTGTGTAGACATGGCTATGTTCCTAAAGTGATGGGCACTCCATTCAGAGCGCAAGTTATTTCGCTGTCAGCTCTGCCAGCATCTGACAGAGAAAGTGAGGTGAATCTCCTCTGCCCTGTCAGGGCGCTGAGATTTTACATTACGCGCTCCGCCTCCTTCAGGCGTTCGGAACAGCTTTTTGTTTCGTTTGGTGGGCGCACCAAGGGTCTCGCCTCCTCGAAACAGAGCCTGTCCAGATGGATAGTGGACGCTATAGCGGCTGCATACGCTTCAAAAGGTCTGCAATGCCCCTGGGCATCAGGACTCATTCCACGAGAGGCGTGGCCTCGTCGCGGGCGTGGTCCAGTGGGATTTCTATCCATGACATATGTGTAGCGGCGGGCTGGAGCTCCCTGTCTACATTTGTCAGGTTTTTATAACCTAGAAGTTCCTGCCTTGCAGGCTAAACTGTTGTCACTGTGAAGGAGAGGTGTATTCTGCCCAGATCTCCTGCTCAGATCACTCTCACGTGACTCAGCTCTCCTCCCGTAGCGTAAGCTAAACTTACGCAATACGAGAGAACCTCTCGTAAGAGAACGATACTCGGTTACTAATGTAACCTCGGTTCTCTCTAGAGAGGGAACGAGTATTGCGTAACCGGTCGTGCTCGCGCCACGAGCGACTTCGCTTCAGTCGACGAAAAACCAGGGAAGTCAGCCTACAGCCCCTACTTTTAAACGCTAAGCCACGCCCGTACTGGCGGGCTGTGACGCTATGAAGGCGCGGGCGCCCTGCATTGGGCATGACGTCACGCCGGGCTCACTGGTAGGCTGCAGCAGTTGCCCGCAGGGCAGCCAATGAGCACGCGAGATGGCCTGCTCTAGGTCTGCTAGCTGCTGCACTGTGTTGACAATGAATACAAAATTAAGGATGATTTTTTGGCTCCAGTATCTCGAGAAGATGAATCTTTCCCGTAGCGTAAGCTAAACTTACGCAATACTCGTTCCCTCTCTGGAGAGAACCGAGGTTACGTTAGTAACCGAGTATCGTTTCTGTCATACATAGCACATCTAGGTTATAGTCTGTAATCATATCATTAACAATAAGTGCTTTTGAAGTAAGGGACCGAATATTCAGCAACCCGAGCTTTATCATTTGTTCATTTGTAATATTTCTGTTTTTTATTTGTTTAAGATCAATTCAATTTTTACCCTTAGATGGGTTTGGAAGGAAGTTTTTTGTATTTCCTAAGACACAGACACAGTCTCTATATGATGATATCTAGGTGAAAGAGTCTCTATGTGATGGGGTTTATCTGACCTCAGTGACGTGAGACAGCTAGCAGACGGTCGGTTTAGCCAGCTTGTCTGCTTCCTGACCTGAGCCCCGGATTGACTGGTTTCCAAGGCATATTTACTTAAAGAAATAATCATGAGCATCATATAAAAACAAGCATATAAAAATATCAAAACAAAAATGCTAAAGAATAAAGACGCGTTTAAATCTGGATTTAGAAGCGAATCTGCAGAAAAACTCTAAACTTCACGTGTGAGACGATCGTGTGCTTCAGCAGATCTAGATGAATATGGCATCAACATGAATTCATAATCGACTCATGATTTGTTCCTGGCCTTATTGTGGATAATTCATTTAGTGAACCTTTAGCACTTTTCATTAAAGTATTTTTTTTAAAATGACCTGCTATGAATCATTACAGAGATGTTTCATGGGGATTTCACACTCGCCTGATGTCAAACATCTCTGATCTTGAGTCAGTTTAAGCCGCTTCACAGTGATAAACAGGAAATAACAGACTCAATGATGCAAACCATCAAATAGGAGACAAATTCAGATTCAGCAGCTCTAAACACAATAGAGTCATTATTAAGATCAACTTAGTTCTGTTCTCGTCTGATAGTGTCAGTGCAGTCACATCAATAATACTACTGGATATGAAGAGTCGGATCAATGATATTCTGGATATGAAGAGTCTGATCAATGATATTCTGAATATGAAGAGTGTTTAAACTGCATCAGGTGACAGAAATAGAGCAGAAGCAGATTTACTAGATCATGATGGCGTTCTTCTATTATTTCTAGTACAGTAGATAGTAGTTTTTGAAGGTTAAAGTTGAATGTCCCACACACAGCACACAGCAGCAGTGATGTAGTAAAGCTTAGGGTAGACAACCAGGTTACTTTAGTGAAATTGAGTATCGAGGGTTAGGTTAGCGTTAGCTGATCGGTGTGAAGGTTAGCGTTAGCTGATCCGTGTGAAGGTGAGCGTTAGCTGATCGGTGTGAAGGGTAGCGTTAGCTGATCGGTGTGAAGGTGAGCGTTAGCTGATCCGTGTGAAGGTGAGCGTTAGCTGATCGGTGTGAAGGTGAGCGTTAGCTGATCGGTGTGAAGGTGAGCGTTAGCTGATCGGTGTGAAGGGTAGCGTTAGCTGATCCGTGTGAAGGTGAGCGTTAGCTGATCGGTGTGAAGGTGAGCGTTAGCTGATCGGTGTGAAGGTGAGCGTTAGCTGATCGGTGTGAAGGTGAGCGTTAGCTGATCGGTGTGAAGGTGAGCGTTAGCTGATCGGTGTGAAGGTGAGCGTTAGCTGATCGGTGTGAAGGGTAGCGTTAGCTGATCGGTGTGAAGGTGAGCGTTAGCTGATCGGTGTGAAGGTGAGCGTTAGCTGATCGGTGTGAAGGTGAGCGTTAGCTGATCCGTGTGAAGGGTAGCGTTAGCTGATCCGTGTGAAGGTGAGCGTTAGCTGATCGGTGTGAAGGGTAGCGTTAGCTGATCCGTGTGAAGGTGAGCGTTAGCTGATCCGTGTGAAGGGTAGCGTTAGCTGATCCGTGTGAAGGTGAGCGTTAGCTGATCGGTGTGAAGGGTAGCGTTAGCTGATCTGTGTGAAGGTGAGCGTTAGCTGATCGGTGTGAAGGGTAGCGTTAGCTGATCCGTGTGAAGGGTAGCGTTAGCTGATCCATGTGAAGCCTCATTGTGTTCGTCTGAAGACGTTCCTTTCGTTCTCCACTGTCGTCTTCTATTCTTCTCCAACACTAATTCTTTCTCTCTCGTCTCTCTCTTCTCCACATTTGTTCTGCTGTCGCTTCGAGACGAGAGCATCAAGAAACTCTTTCACATGTTGCCCTGAGCGAGGCCCGTTTTCAACCCCGCTATTATTTTAGCAAGTTCATGACCTCAAACTGGCTCCAGACGGGCTCGTATCAATGGAAGAGTTTCCATGACAGGAGTTCTAGAGCACTGATCTGTCAATCATCTGCTCTGAGCTTCATCATCAAGACATTAAAACACAAAACGCTGATGTGTGACATCATTTCTACTTTTCATCCCATAAATGACTTATTGTGTCAATTTTTACTTTTCAGCCCATAAATGACTTGTCAATTTCTACTTTTAATCCCATCCCATAAATGACTTATTGTGTCAATTTCTACTTTTCATCCCATATATGACTTATTGTGTCAATTTCTACTTTTAATCCCATAAATGACTTATTGTTTCAATTTCTACTTTTAATCCAGTGAATGAATTATTGTGTCAATTTCTACTTTTCATCCCATAAATGACTTATTGTGTCAATTTTTACTTTTCAGCCCATAAATGACTTGTCAATTTCTACTTTTAATCCCATCCCATAAATGACTTATTGTGTCAATTTCTACTTTTCATCCCATATATGACTTATTGTGTCAATTTCTACTTTTAATCCCATAAATGACTTATTGTTTCAATTTCTACTTTTAATCCAGTGAATGAATTATTGTGTCAATTTCTACTTTTCATCCCATAAATGACTTATTGTGTCAATTTCTACTTTTAATCCCATGAATGACTTATTGTGTCAATTTCTACTTTTCATCCCATAAATGACTTATTGTGTCAATTTCTACTTTTCATCCCATAAATGACTTATTGTGTCAATTTCTACTTTTAATCCAGTGAATGACTTATTGTGTCAATTTCTACTTTTCATCCCATAAATGACTTATTGTGTCAATTTCTACTTTTCATCCCATAAATGACTTATTGTGTCAATTTCTACTTTTAATCCCATAAATGACTTATTGTGTCAATTTCTACTTTTAATCCCATAAATGACTTATTGTGTCAATTTCTACTTTTAATCCCATGAATGACTTATTGTGTCAATTTCTACTTTTAATCCCATAAATGACTTATTGTGCCAATTTCTACTTTTAATCCCATGAATGATTTATTGTGTCAATTTCTACTTTTCATCCCATAAATGACTTATTGTGTCAATTTCTACTTTTCATCCCATGAATGAATTATTGTGTCAATTTCTACTTTTCATCCCATAAATGACTTATTGGGTCAATTTCTACTTTTAATCCCATAAATGACTTATTGTGTCAATTTCTACTTTTCATCCCATAAATGACTTATTGTGTCAATTTCTACTTTTAATCCCATAAATGACTTATTGTGTCAATTTCTACTTTTCATCCCATAAATGACTTATTGTGTCAATTTCTACTTTTAATCCCATGAATGACTTATTGTGTCAATTTCTACTTTTAATCCCATAAATGACTTACTGTGCCAATTTCTACTTTTAATCCCATGAATGACTTATTGTGTCAATTTCTACTTTTCATCCCATAAATGACTTATTGTGTCAATTTCTACTTTTCATCCCATAAATGACTTATTGTGTCAATTTCTACTTTTAATCCCATAAATGACTTATTGTGTCAATTTCTACTTTTCATCCCATAAATGACTTGTGTCAATTTCTACTTTTAATCCCATAAATGACTTATTGTGTCAATTTCTACTTTTAATCCCATAAATGACTTATTGTGTCAATTTCTACTTTTCATCCCATAAATGACTTATTGTGTCAATTTCTAATTTTCATCCCATAAATGACTTATTGTGCCAATTTCTACTTTTAATCCCATAAATGACTTATTGTGTCAATTTCTACTTTTCTTCCCATAAATGACTTATTGTGTCAATTTCTACTTTTCATCCCATAAATGACTTATTGTGCCAATTTCTACTTTTAATCCCATAAATGACTTGTGTCAATTTCTACTTTTCTTCCCATAAATGACTTATTGTGCCAATTTCTACTTTTAATCCCATAAATGATTTATTGTGTCAATTTCTACTTTTAATCCCATAAATGACTTATTGTGTCAATTTCTACTTTTAATCCCATAAATGATTTATTGTGTCAATTTCTACTTTTCTTCCCATAAATGACTTATTGTGCCAATTTCTACTTTTAATCCCATAAATGATTTATTGTGTCAATTTCTACTTTTAATCCCATAAATGACTTATTGTGCCAATTTCTACTTTTCATCCCATAAATGACTTATTGTGTCAATTTCTACTTTTCATCCCATAAATGACTTATTGTGTCAATTTCTACTTTTAATCCCATGAATGACTTATTGTGTCAATTTCTACTTTTCTTCCCATAAATGACTTATTGTGTCAATTTCTACTTTTAATCCCATAAATGACTTATTGTGCCAATTTCTACTTTTAATCCCATAAATGACTTATTGTGTCAATTTCTACTTTTAATCCCATAAATGACTTATTGTGTCAATTTCTACTTTTAATCCCATAAATGACTTATTGTGTCAATTTCTACTTTTCATCCCATAAATGACTTATTGTGTCAATTTCTACTTTTAATCCCATAAATGACTTATTGTGCCAATTTCTACTTTTAATCCCATAAATGACTTATTGTTTCAATTTCTACTTTTCATCCCATAAATGACTTATTGTGCCAATTTCTACTTTTCATCCCATAAATGACTTATTGTGTCAATTTCTACTTTTCATCCAATAAATGACTTATTGTGTCAATTTCTACTTTTCATCCCATAAATGACTTATTGTGTCAATTTCTACTTTTAATCCCATAAATGACTTATTGTGCCAATTTCTACTTTTAATCCCATAAATGACTTATTGTTTCAATTTCTACTTTTCATCCCATAAATGACTTATTGTGCCAATTTCTACTTTTAATCCCATAAATGACTTATTGTTTCAATTTCTACTTTTAATCCCATAAATGACTTATTGTGCCAATTTCTACTTTTCATCCCATAAATGACTTATTGTGTCAATTTCTACTTTTAATCCCATAAATGACTTATTGTGTCAATTTCTACTTTTCATCCAATAAATGACTTATTTTTCAATTTCTACTTTTAATCCCATGAATGACTTATTGTGTCAATTTCTACTTTTAATCCCATAAATGACTTATTGTGTCAATTTCTACTTTTAATCCCATGAATGACTTATTGTGTCAATTTCTACTTTTAATCCCATAAATGACTTATTGTGTCAATTTCTACTTTTAATCCCATAAATGACTTATTGTGTCAATTTCTACTTTTCATCCCATAAATGACTTATTGTGTCAATTTCTACTTTTAATCCCATAAATGACTTATTGTGTCAATTTCTACTTTTAATCCCATAAATGACTTATTGTGTCAATTTCTACTTTTCATCCCATAAATGAGTTATTGTGTCAATTTCTACTTTTCATCCAATAAATGACTTATTGTGTCAATTTCTACTTTTCATCCCATAAATGACTTATTGTGTCAATTTCTACTTTTAATCCCATAAATGACTTATTGTGTCAATTTCTACTTTTAATCCCATAAATGACTTATTGTGTCAATTTCTACTTTTCATCCCATAAATGAGTTATTGCGTCAATTTCTACTTTTAATCCCATAAATGACTTATTGTTTCAATTTCTACTTTTCATCCCATAAATGACTTATTGTGCCAATTTCTACTTTTAATCCCATAAATGACTTATTGTTTCAATTTCTACTTTTAATCCCATAAATGACTTATTGTGCCAATTTCTACTTTTCATCCCATAAATGACTTATTGTGTCAATTTCTACTTTTAATCCCATAAATGACTTATTGTGTCAATTTCTACTTTTCATCCAATAAATGACTTATTTTTCAATTTCTACTTTTAATCCCATGAATGACTTATTGTGTCAATTTCTACTTTTAATCCCATAAATGACTTATTGTGTCAATTTCTACTTTTAATCCCATGAATGACTTATTGTGTCAATTTCTACTTTTAATCCCATAAATGACTTATTGTGTCAATTTCTACTTTTCATCCAATAAATGACTTATTGTGTCAATTTCTACTTTTCATCCCATAAATGACTTATTGTGTCAATTTCTACTTTTAATCCCATAAATGACTTATTGTGTCAATTTCTACTTTTAATCCCATAAATGACTTATTGTGTCAATTTCTACTTTTCATCCCATAAATGAGTTATTGCGTCAATTTCTACTTTTCATCCCATAAATGACTTATTGTGTCAATTTCTACTTTTAATCCCATGAATGACTTATTGTGTCATAACTTTACTTTTGATTTCATATATGAGACTGTATTGTGACTTTATAAATCATAATTTAAAGTTTTAATTTCATAAATATGAGTCATAATTTTAGCTTTTTATGCCATGATTTATAAAAGCATGTTTTTTCCTGCTGTGGTGTAAAAGTTCTTCCACACTGACGTGTGTCGGGGTTTCTCTGGAGCGCTGCATGTCTTTGTCTTTAAACAGCGTGGTTTGTGTTCGAAGATCCTGCTTCATATTTCAACTCAGCCAAGAACTCTAAAATTAGGACACACACACACCCTACAGTAATTACACACCAGCTAATCCTGTTTCCCAAATCCTGGTACCTGCAGAGAAATCCATGTGGAAAATCCCATGGCTGCACATTTCCTCCATCTGCCTCGCGGATCCTCTCACATAAAGATCTGCGTTTGCCTTCAGCGTTCACACACACACACACACACACACACATCGATGAAAACGTGTCGAATTCGGTCTTCATTTACTCACATGGAAAACCTCCCTCCACACGCCGATCTCCGTGACCTGGAACACTCCTCAGTCCCTCAGTGAAGATCAGCATATGGTTTGGATCGACATGAGGGCGAATAAATAATTACTGAATCCTCATTTTTGGGTGAATTATTCCTTTAATCCGTTTAGAGCTCATCTGTTCATGTTTCGCTCGGTTCCAGTGTTTGAGGCTCTCGGTTCGTTAAAACCCCTCATTAAGATTCACCCAAACATGATGTGTTTATTAGGAGTGAGACACTGATTTCTGGATCTGAGAATGACCCAGATCAGCTTAATTCAGTTTTGGTTTGCAGTTAAAACGTGGAAAAAAGCTCAAAACAAGATAAAAATATTTATTAGGATTATGGTTTTTGTTTATTGAACTGCATTGATAAGCTTTACACTGCAAGCGTGAAGAGTGAAAAGTGTAATTTCTTCTTGCATTGTCAGCATGATTGAGAAAGTGGGCGGGGCTGTATGCAAATTGTGTCACAGCTGTAGAACACCTGGGACGGGGGCGGGGCTCATTAATTATGCATGAAGCTGGTGCTCTGGTTTCAGTGGGATCCAGTGAAGCTTCTGTAACCTACATACATGATCCGTCATGAGAACACACACACACACACACACTCCTCCCGCTGGCCTGCCACTCATCCTCTCCAGCAGCACTCAGTGTCATGAATGATCGTTTGACCTCTGACCTTTGGGTCAATGGGGTCAGATTTCACTGGAATCAGAGGCTGATCTCTACATGAACACATATTCATATGATGCCATAAACATCTATATTCATGCATTTCAGTTGAAACATCAATGCTTTAAAATATGAAGAGTAATATTAATAATACTGTGATTTTGATTATGAGTGTAAATGTGTAAATGAAGCTCGAGGCATAACGACGCTGCTCTCGTGTTCAGTGACAGAATAAAGATCTGCGATTCAGTGCTGAGAATAATGATGCGTCTCGAAACATGCAACGTCCGTCTGACCTTCAGCTCTGAGATGAGATGAACACACACACACACACAAACACGCTCATGCTCACGCTCACACACACACACACTCACTCACTCACTCACTCACACTCACACACACTCACACACACTCACACACACTCACACACACTCACACACACACTCACACACACTCACACACGCTCACTCACACACACACACACACACACACACACACACACACACACACACACACACACACACAAAACTCTAACACACTCACACTCACACTCACACACGCTCACACACACACCCACACTCACACTCACACTCACACTCAAACACACTCACACTCACACTCACACACACACACTCACACTTCAGTGTATCTCTTAAAACACTCACACACGCTCACGCTCACACACACACACACACACACACACTCACGCTCACACACTCACACACAGACACACACACACACACACACAAACACACACACACTCACACACTCACACTCACACTCACACACTCACACACACACACACACACACACACACACACACACACAAACACACACAAACACACACACACACACTGAGATGAGCGTGTGGAGAGCTGTTTGAGCTTCAGATACTCTCAAGGGAGAGTTTTATGGCAGCGTTTTCAAAACTAGTGTTTGTGAGTTGATGAAACATTAATAATCAAATTAAATGAATTTTAAAATAGAAACATTATATTTAAAAAGGCCACTTCAGAGTGTGAAAATGTGTATCTCTTAAAATGTAAAATCTCTTCCAGCAAATATTTGAGCTCAAAGTTGTTCGGCTGATGAACACGCTGGAGAATCGCTGGTTTGTCGACATGAGCGTCAGAAGCGATGAAGAACAGCGATGACACACGCCAGGCATTCTGGGATTGAACACAGCGACTCCAGGAAAGAGTGTTTGAGCTCCAGAAACATCTGTAATCTCTCTCTCACACACACACACACACACACACACACACACACACACACACACACACACACACACACACACACGTTAGCACAGGCTCATCCCGTCTCTCTCTCTGTTGTGTTTGGAGGGATTTCAGCGGCTCGTATCACTTCAGCAAACTCTCGCTCTTTATGCCCAAGAGTTCCACAAGCCGAGTAAAGTAGAGCGTAGTTGAGATCCGGCGTATTCCTCTTTATCCCGAGCACTCGGCTTACACTCGCTCCAGGGATTTACTCCACGCTGGAGGTTATCAAGAACATCACATGAGGAGAACACCATGTTTCAGATGCACATATGTCTGAGTATTTTCACTTTTACAGGCCATTGGCCCGTCTCTCTGAGCAGATCTGAACTGAAATGCTTGTAGTTCATGAATGCTTTGGAATAATGTGTCAATTTCTACTTTTCATCCCATAAATGGTTGGTCTCTTTAAAGGTGACAGAATACACCTTTTCACAAGAAGTAATATATATATATATATTCATCTATGGTGTCCCCAGAATGTGTCTGTGAAATTGTGAAATTCCCCCCAGATCATTTATTGTAGCTTGTCAAATTTGCCCCTTTTTGGGTGTGAGCAAAAACCCAGGTCATTTTTGTGTATGTCCCTTTAAATGCAAATAAGCTGCAGCTCCGCCTCCGTTCAGAAGAGGGCGGAGTCTTTGCCATAGACAGTAAAAGAAATGGACACAGAGACCCCCTTGATTTCAACGGAGAAAACTGAAGCCCGATTAGAGCACTTCCTGCCTGATGGCTGAGCGACTGCGCAGTCAAACTGAGCATGACGACAGTCTGACAGCTGTAAATCTTCTAGTAGCTGTGCCAAGACAAATCTAGATCACCTAATTCCTCAAACACGTTGTTGAAATATTTTGTCCCGTTGCTTTTATGGACTCTCTATCTATGGGCTTCTCCTTGACTTTATGCCTCTATGTCCCCCCGATTGCCTCATAGACAGTAAAAGATTGCCTGCGAGCTTCTCCTCCTGTCTATACGGTAATTTCTCTACTGGGCGACAGAGAGTCGCGTGGTTTTGGTGTAATCGTTAGTCTATTTTTACAAAAACGGCTTCTACGGGGCCATAACGGGGCCAATACAAAGTAATGGAGCCTTTTATACATTGTCGTGTTTCTTTAGAAATAAATAATGGACAAATGAAGTCTTTGGACGCCTCAGATGTAAAGTTATTCACAGTCAAAGTGACGCCAAAGTGAATGGGAGTCAATGCAATGCTAACAGCAGGTGAAGTTCTGCTACAATGGCGGCTCCCGCGAGGCTTCAGTTTCCGGCTGATGGATTACCCGCTTGGTCTTTACACGAGCTTCAGAAACTCCAGCAATAAGAAAACAGGCCAATCTCACTCATCCAGAATCCCAGAATAACCAGTAGCGAGTGCAGCCTTACGTAGAGACTCAGGAAGAGTTTCTGAATGTTAGTGGAGACATTTATGTAGTTGTTGTGGAGTTACACTGATCATCTCATCATCATGTTGAACTTCTACACAAGTGTCCACAGTTCCTGAGGTGTTTATAAGACAGCGGTGACATGTTCTGGTCAATAGTGTTCAGTGCTCGTCTGTGCTCAACGACAGAACAGTTTCAGGCTTTGCTGGATCTTCTGCCGGTGCGTTAGAACTGTTCACTGTTGGCGCTCGAGAAACCGAATGTCGGCTGGTGTGTGTAAACGTGCAGATTAAGAGCCGGTAATATTATAATAAGGTTATTGCACTTCAAAAAATATATTTTTTTAGAAGGTTAAGTTTACTGTCAAGCAAATGCATTGAACTAAACATTTTTAAGTCAAAGCTGTATGTCTAACCAGTCGTTTTCCAAATTTGAAACTGATATCACACAAATTGAGCCGCTAAAAGGTTTTAAGGTTTTCATGGCAAACTGGATTAAGATTTCGAATGACACCCAATTTATGATGATTACTGAAATATCTGATTACAGTCTCATTCCCAACACATTCAACACAGACTGAACAGATTTCACTGTTTCATAGCGCCTATTCTGCAATCCGGAACATGCATCTAAAATACGACTTTTATTGCAATGGAAATATGAACAGGGTTTGGACATGGACATGAAACATTGAGAGAGAAATGTCATGGGTTATGAATATGATTTACTTTAAGGCCCTGACTCATGCAATGAGACTTTATCCACATTATAAACTCACGTAATGTAGCGCTAGTAGGGTTTAAAACTAAATGAATGTGTGTGTGGTCTCGACCGGGTTTAATGTTTCTCTATGGATTGAGTCTGAGCTGCAGAAAGGCTCATGTTGACGGTCATTA
This sequence comes from Siphateles boraxobius, assembly GCF_051911475.1. NCBI lineage: Eukaryota > Metazoa > Chordata > Actinopteri > Cypriniformes > Leuciscidae > Siphateles > Siphateles boraxobius. The sequence continues at coordinate 119,516 of NW_027508842.1, forward strand.
GCAGATGTCCGCTGGAGCGAGGCTCGGGATTACAGCTATAAGCCTGTTTCTTCATTACAGGCTGTGAATCAGTGGCGTTCATGCAGATCTGCAGCGAGTCGAGCTTCTGGAGGTCAAAGACATTGTTGAGTCAGTCTCTGTTTACAGAACACAGAGCGGGTAGTTAGTAACCGAGTTACTGTTATACATATATCGCATGGAGAAACAATGAAGACGAGGGCATGTTGAGACAGAGCAACAGGACACCTGAGACCTTTAATGCCCCCAAAACATTTAATCAGTCATCGTCGACGTGTAGACGCCACACGGGCTCCAGAGCGATTCTTATCTCCATATTTATTTACGGTTGGAGATGTCGAACAATCGAGTCTTTGCTGCGGAGGTGCCAAACCCTCATGAAGCCCGGTGAAGGAGCTTATCATAGCATGAAGACGTCAGTCTCACGTTTCAGAGATCGCTCTGTGTGCCGAGACCCAACCAAGCGCACGTTCTGTCAAGGTTATCAAAGCTAGGAACAAATGATATTGCAGTAATGTTATTAAAACGCTATATGGTCTTTAATAATGTTCTCAAATCAAAAACATTATTTATTCATTGTTCATAAAACATTTTTAAATGTTGCTTTTTAGTTCCAGATCTTTCAGAGAACATTCAAAGTTAACGTTCCCATAATGTTTGAAGAGTGTGTGATGGATTTTCTATAATTCTAACCTCTAACCTTACTAAGTCTAACATTCACAACACTTGAACAAAATGTAGGCTACTCTGTGTCGAAACCAGTGGAAATTTTGTGAGACAATTTCAAAATTATAACAGTCTATAATAGTCTCATGACATATTGAGTAATCAAATGAACTTCTAACCTCTTCCATTTTTTCAGTGATTTGAGATCTACATTTGCTCCGCCAGTAACGAGGGTAAAGTGGGGGCTTGTTTTTCACAGATTAAACCAATCATATTGAAGGAAGGTGATCATAAGTAATAAGTCACGTTAATCTTACTGTTGTATGTCTCTATCCTATAAAAACCTGATGTATTCTGAGAGAGATTCTCTGAGAAATGCTCCAGAACTCTCCAGCCCGTGATTAAAAGCATTTAAAGGGGTGGTACAACATTTATTCGAAGGCTTGATTGTGTTTGTGGGGTGCACTGTAACATGTGTTCATGCTTCGTTTTTTAAAAATTGCATTATTTTTCATAATATTTTACCTTTATTCTATACTGCTCTGCCCCTCCTTGTAAAAACGGTCTGATGGTTTCCTGGTTCTATGAACCCAGTCCCTCAAAACTACGGAATGGGCTCAGATTGGTTAGCTGGCCCAGTGTGTTGTGATTCGCTAACCGACTAGTGCACGTTTTCCGGAAACGTCACGCCCCGTACCTTTACCGGTGGTTTGTGCTTTGGTGTATTATAAACAATGGATTCAATAAAACCAATCAGACCCAGAGAATGTTAGTGAAGATGATCGAGCAAAACCTGTTCAAGAACGGCTGTTAAATGACATTTCAGAAAGGTTTGTTTTTTTTGTTTTTTTTTGTCCCATTACTTTTTAGATACGATGTTATTTAATTGTACTAATTATTATAGTATTACAAAAAAATAAGCATAAACAAGAATTTCATATAATCGTTCTAACAAATTATACTACAGTTCTCAAAGGGATTTTTTTGAGTTAAGACTGCGGATCTATAGTGATCGTTACTGACTGTATGCCACCGTTACTTTTGTATTTTTAAAACGATTGTAGCCAAATATCTGTCGCCAGAACTATTAACCCAAAACGAACACTAAACATTGGATTTACTACAGTAGCCAAATCAAACACAGAACCATGTTTAGCATGCCTGTAGATAAACAAGCGATAAACAATACATAAAAGCTCTAATCAAAGAATAATTTACTCTAATTCCAAGTTCGCTGTTGAGATAAAAAAAAACAGTGTGTAACGTTAGGTGTTTGTTGGATAACGTTAAGTATGAATGAGCTTTTAACAACCTGGTTTGCAGAGCCAAACAGCGTTGTCATTTGTTTACTTCCTTGCTACAACATACAATTAAAGTAACAGGTTAGGGTTAGGGTTTTTCAAACTTCATAATATATTTCCAAGACCCTTGTGATGGTACATCGACTTACAATAGGTTAAATGGCACGTCTGCCATAGCCTTACGTGGTCTGTATCGCTTTTACTAGCACTATGTAACTTCGGGTTTCGGGTAGTAACCGGAGCACAAAAAGAACTACAAAATTCGACTGTTTTACGGCATACATAGTTTTTCTTCGTTTGTGATGTCTTTCATAAAATCATGCATCATACTCTACCTTGTCTGTGGCCATTGTTGATTCCAAAGCCGGTGCTGGATAAACAGCGAACGTGCGCGTGCGACAGTAGGAATTGTCAATTCCGCTTCCAACCTGTAGGGCGACCAGAGAGGAAAAGTTCCTTGGTGTTGCTTTAACAATTCGAACTATTACAGGAAAACACATTGACGAAAAATAAATCATACTTACAGGTTGTGGCCCGTAATCAACAGCTTCTGTTTTTAAAGTTGGAACTGCTCCATCTTTCAGGACAAGCCGTTGTGCGAATCCTGCAATGAGCTTGCGAAGATTGTGGAATTATGTATGAAATAATTATGAGGGACCGACTTAAAAATAAATTTTAACCATTGATCCCTAACTCCCCCGACCCTAGGAAGGCTGAACAAAGTGAACCTGCAATCCAGATGAAAATAACAGCGTTTCGACGACACAGCGGCAACAACAGCCTACTATACCACAACAACTCTTCTCCAACGCAATATAAAATGGCCTCGTCCTTATTTCGTATTCTCAGAGGAGGGGTTTATGTAACTATTGGGGTTAGTGACGTCAGCAACCCTGGAGGAATGTCATGTAGTCCAATACCGGCCGTTTGCTGTAGTCCTTAGAAATGTATTTCTTTAAAAGCAAATATCTCCGTTTGCTTTGAACTTAGAGCGCTGTAACTTTGCAGATGTTGTTTATGCTCAACCAGCAACATTACACACTAGCTGAAGTTAGAAAAGTGAAATCGTGGTTTACCACCCCTTTAAAGGGCATTTGCTGAAGTCTGTCTGGTTATTATTGCTGAGCAGAAAGTTAGTTAGTGGAGCAAGTTAACAGGTTAGAGACACTAAAGACTCTATTCCCGAGTGATAGTGTCGAAAGACGTCGTTCGACTCAGTGTGAGACACTTAGGCGGGGTTAGATTGCGATCAGGTAACTATATATATTTTTTATTCGGTCAGAATAGCTACTCTTAAGCGTTTGAAGAATGTGTGTGAATGTGTTGAGAATGTTGACTGCGTCAGAGGTGAACTCACCTGAGTATATTTTCAGGTGTCAGTGACACAGAAAGGTGTGTAGGGGAAAATCTACCATGAATGATACAATGGAATATCATCAACAACGGTTTTAAAACATTCAAAAAGTGACGTTTTGAATGTTCGGAGAACAATGTTAAACTTAACGGCAACATAAGCAAAACGTTCTTAGAACATTTTTTGTTAGCTGGGAAGACTCTGACAAACAACACAAGCTCTGTGACAATCTGAAATGTTTTTATCACTTTTTCCATTTATTAAAGAGAATTTCTTTACAACATACATTTAGCTGTGAATCAGATGTGGGAGAGGGCCGATGACGAAACCATAGCAAACAAGAGTCCAACTCCACTTCCAGAGTCCAAAGGCACCAGCACGGGAATCTTGATCTCCGTTCACTACGGCCGGAGCGATTATATATTCAGACGGCACGATTTAGAGTCGTCTCAGACGGGCAGCGACGACAAGTGAGTTCAACATCTACAAAGCCGAAACTAGAGATTCCTGGACGCCAAGTTCAATAAAACGTGTGTCAAAATAGTTAAATAACAATCCCTCATATTACATCACAACGATAGATCTAGAAAATTATATTAATCGGAATCTGTCACAAACATTGAAAACATTAATCTGTTTCCTAATATTATTGGAGTGCATATCTACACAGGAGCCAGCCTGTATTCACTGCCTAAAAACTGTTTGATCATAAACATTAGAAAGCTTGTGTGTGTGTGTGTGTTTGGGAGAAACATCATATCTGATTCGTTCATGTGTTTTTCTCTTATTGCCTTGAAGCAGCCAGATCCACAGATACACATCAATTCAACTACAAACAGTGTAAAAACATCATCTTGACTTTGTGAAAAGTAATTAAAAAAAGGACGAACAAAACAAAATCAAAGCAAAAAACAACATTCTTCCAGCACAACAAGAGGGCCGACTCCAACGTTTCATTGGCACAATCAGAAATCAAGCACAGTCATTTGTGGTTAGCAACGGGACCAGTCGACAACGACAACACCTACATTCTTCAATTACGTTGTTTTTTTGTTTATTTTTTTAATCAAATGAGGGAAAAAATGTCATTATAAGAACTACAACAGTTAACAGCTAACAAACGCTTCACTACTCAGGGGTGTAAGGCACAAATTTACAGGTGGAAGGAGAAAAACAGGCATGTTTGAAAATGAAATGCTTCAACAAAAGGCCTGTGTATGTGTGTGTGTGTGTGTGTGTGTGTGGACAGGACGAGAAAACGATACGTTTGAAAGCATAAACCAAACGTCTTGAGTATGGCTCATCCTTTAGTTTGCTTCACGTCATGCAGACGCGAGCGAGAATGGCACTCGGTGAAGGACCGGTGGCTTTCAGCAGGTGATGAACAAGATGAAGAAGTGAGATTCAGGAGTTCCTTCTGTGGGCTGTAAGCTTTACCCACAAGCCCCTCTGGCACGGCTCGAGGAATATTCCTTCCATACGGAGGCTTTCGTCGTCTCTGAGTTTGCTTAGCAAGGTCCGAAGAGTTAGTGGACAGAAGTACTGGCTCCAGTTTAATGACTTTAAATAATTTCACACTTAATTAATTCAAATTAAAAAGATAATTTACATCTCGTATGAGCCTAAAAGAGATGCTCTTTCTGCAAAAGCACTTTATTAAAAAATAAATACAACCAGCTGTTAGTATTAACAGTCACGTGTTATTTAGTCATCAGTTTCAGTAGACGTTTTGAACTCTTGCACGAAGGCAGAACTCGATTGCTTTGTCCAGTAACAGTAACACTTAGACAGGCGGCGGCGTTTCACAGTTTTCCCTTGTAAACTCCAGTCTGAACTTGTTCAAGTGCTTGATAACCAAGGCGTCTCGCAGTTGCTAGACTGAACAATTCCGCCTGTCTCCGATGTGCTTTTGGCAGAAAACAAACATCAGCTGCAACACAGCGCTGGCGAAACCTTTAAGAGTTCCTCTTTCCGGGAGCAGATGTTTGCCCTCTTGGAACGGGCAATATCAGCCTGAGCTCGACATTAAAAAATATACAAAACCCAAAAACAAAAGAAAGGAAAAAGTGAGTTGCATTTCCTGTACATAGCTGTACAAAGCAGACACACTTTATTGTTCCCCGGCTTAAATCCCGCATTATGTGCAGGAGTCACCGGATTTGATTTTCGTGGAAAGGGACACCATGGCCGGTTTGGGAGGGACGTCGGGCTTGAGCTGCCGAGATCCGCAGCGAGGCAGAGACCCGTACGAGCTCAGGCTGGGGTGATGGGTCAGGCTGAGGACCGGAGAGGTGACGTGCATGGAGTCCACTCGCTGCGGGGCGGGCGGAGGCGTCTCCACACGGAAGCTGTGGTTCCTGGACATGTGGGATGAGTTGGACGAGTTGGTGTTGTGCTGTTTCTTGAGGCCCGAGCTCATGGGGTAGCCTCGCCCGTACATGGACGAATGCACGTCGAGCCTCTTGCCCATCTGTGGGACGGCGGGCGGGAGCACCAGAGACGCCTCTCGCTGGGGGACACGAGGAGGAGCTCCCTCGACATCCGCCAGACCGAGACCGTGACACGGGCTCTTGAGGGACTTGTACTCGAGAGTGGCAGCCTGGTCGTCTGCGAAGTCTCCGCGGTGGGGCTGCTCCACGTACTCGTGCTGGTAAGCTTGGGTCAAAGGCAAAACCACCACGCTGGAGATGTGGCCCGGAGAAGCCCGGAGCGGCAGATCCGTCGGGATGACAGGAGTGACCATGGAAGTCAAGTCTTTGGTGCAGGCGTTGATCAGGTTCTGGTTGCGCTCCCACTCGCGGCTGCCCCGACTGGGCTTGCGGCGCGGCTGCATGGGCGTGGACTCGGGTGTGGGCAGGGCGCTCAGATCTGGGTGCTGGTCAGCTTTAATCAGCATCTTGCCGTTGGTCAGACGGCCGTTGTGCATGAGCGGAGTCAGAATGGCTTCAGGCCGGCCATCCTTGGCTTGCGTCTCGAACAGCCCCGTCAGCTTGGTGACGCTGTTCATGGAGCCTCGTCTGGACTGAACAGAGTCCTTGTCTTTGCGGCCAGGCAGCTCAAAGTCTCGCCGGCGGTTGTGGTCGCACACGCAGTAGACGATGATGCCAGAGAATATGGCGCCCATGGCGAAGGCGAGGATGACTGCGATGGCCAGAAGTGTCACTGGAACCATCTGATCCCGGTCTCTGTGGTACGTCTCACGGATCACCCCTGCGGAGAGAGATGCCCAATGGGTTAATATGTTAGGGTTTTAACATATCTAATTTCCAAAGTTCACTTGTGTGTCTGGAACATTGATGGACAATACCCTTCTATCCTAACTTAAGGTGCGGTCACATTTACTCGTCGAAATTTAGTGGGCGGTTATGCAGTTATTGAAATAGGAACGCACATGATCATGGGTTTCACGTCAGGATTGTAAAGTTCCCCACACACATTTCGCTCATATTTAAGTTGGTCCCTGGAATTTAGTGCGCTGAACAACAGAAAGCTGATTGTGAGCCGGGATTCAATCTCAAGAAAGATCTGTGAGCAGGGACTCAATCTCGGGAAAGGTCTGTGAGTCGGGACTCAATCTCGGGAAAGGTCTGTGAGTTGGGAATCAATCTCAGGAAAGGTCTGTGAGCCGGGACTCAATCTCAAGAAAGATCTGTGAGCAGGGACTCAATCTCGGGAAAGGTCTGTGAGCAGGGACTCAATCTCGGGAAAGGTCTGTGAGCAGGGACTCAATCTCGGGAAAGGTCTGTGAGTCGGGAATCAATCTCAGGAAAGGTCTGTGAGCCGGGACTCAATCTCGGGAAAGGTCTGTGAGCAGGGACTCAATCTCGGGAAAGGTCAGTGATCCAGGACTCAATCTCAGGAAAGGTCTGTAAACTGGGACTCAATCTCGGGAAAGGTCTGTAAACTGGGACTCAATCTCGGGAAAGGTCAGTGATTTAGGACTCAATCTCGGGAAAGGTCTGTAAACTGGGACTCAATCTCGGGAAAGGTCTGTAAACTGGGACTCAATCTCGGGAAAGGTCAGTGATCCAGGACTCAATCTCGGGAAAGGTCTGTGAGTTGGGAATCAATCTCAGGAAAGGTCTGTGAGGCGGGACTCAATCTCGGGAAAGGTCTGTGATCCAGGACTCAATCTCGGGAAAGGTCTGTAAACTGGGTCTCAATCTCAGGAAAGGTCAGTGATTTAGGACTCAATCTCGGGAAAGGTCTGTAAACTGGGACTCAATCTCAGGAAAGGTCAGTGATTTAGGACTCAATCTCGGGAAAGGTCTGTGATCCAGGACTCAATCTCGGGAAAGGTCTGTAAACTGGGTCTCAATCTCAGGAAAGGTCAGTGATTTAGGACTCAATCTCGGGAAAGGTCTGTGATCCAGGACTCAATCTCGGGAAAGGTCTGTAAACTGGGACTCAATCTCGGGAAAGGTCAGTGATTTAGGACTCAATCTCGGGAAAGGTCTGTAAACTGGGACTCAATCTCGGGAAAGGTCTGTAAACTGGGACTCAATCTCGGGAAAGGTCAGTGATCCAGGACTCAATCTCGGGAAAGGTCTGTGAGTTGGGAATCAATCTCAGGAAAGGTATGTGAGGCGGGACTCAATCTCGGGAAAGGTCTGTGATCCAGGACTCAATCTCGGGAAAGGTCTGTAAACTGGGTCTCAATCTCAGGAAAGGACTGTAAACTGGGACTCATTCTCGGGAAAGGGAAAGGTTAGTGAGCCGGGACTCAATCTCAGGAAAGGTCTGTGAGCAGGGACTCAATCTCGGGAAAGGTATGTGAGCCGGGACTCAATCTCAGGAAAGGTCTGTGAGCAGGGACTCAATCTCGGGAAAGGTATGTGAGGCGGGACTCAATCTCGGGAAAGGTCTGTGATCCAGGACTCAATCTCGGGAAAGGTCTGTAAACTGGGTCTCAATCTCAGGAAAGGACTGTAAACTGGGTCTCAATCTCAGGAAAGGACTGTAAACTGGGACTCATTCTTGGGAAAGGGAAAGGTTAGTGAGCCGGGACTCAATCTCTGGAAAGGTCTGTGATTTGGGAATCAATCTCGGGAAAGGGAAAGGCCAGTGAGCCGGGACTCAATCTCGGGAAAGGTCTGTAAACTGGAAATCAATCTCAGGAAAGGGAAAGGTCTGTCAGCTGGGACTCAATCTCGGGAAAGGTCTGTGTAAATATAAAATTCATTTCTATAAAAATATAAAATTTAACTGAAATGTCGCTAATGTGTACCTTTAATTACTGCACACCAGTGCATGTTAAAAATGGGGATTTGAAGACTGTAGGATTAATTTGCTACAGATAAAAACTGCTGTCTTGATCTCTGAAAGAGAAAGAGGCCCAGTTTACAGCTGGTATTAAGAAGCGTTTTGGTCGACCGGATGACAAGTACACGATGCTAAATACAGGTGTAAGCAGGTTCTAAAATGTTTTGAGCTTTCATTCACTTCCTGAGGTAGTTAAAAATGCATTCAACCTGGATTTCTTTCGTAGTGTAGACACTAATGTGGGGAAATGTGTTCAAACAGCCACAAAAGACTGCCAACTCTCCGCCTACTGACCTAATGCGTAAACATTATGGGAAGTGCGCTATCCAGACGGGATTTAAACTGTCGGCTAAAGATCCAAGTTTGGTTTAAAGATGACAAACGTCCCAAACATAATGCTCTCTCACCATTCCTGATCTCTAACACACACTCACAGTGTTCGGCTGGTCTTACACTGGTCTCCGTGTGTTTTTCCGTCGTCTCCGGTCGCGTTAAAGGGTTAGTTCGCCCATTTAAGACATGAAGTTGTATGCAATCCTTACCAGTACTATAGTGCATACACACTGACCCCCTCTGTAGTCACCTCCCTGGTCAGAGTTCTGGCCGCTTGAAGTTTTCCAAGAAAGTACTCCCGGTTACTTTCCGGGGCCTCAAAACTGTGCGTTTTTACGTTTTTATTTAAAATTCTATTTTATTAAAATTATTTGCGTTTCAAAGCTTGATTAATTTACCACACAAAAAACACGCCAGACAAAATTTATACCTCAGTTTTAATCGGCACTATTTTCTTTCCATTTCTATCAATCCACGCTGCTGTCAACGTCAACAGTACCTCAATTGTGTGTGTGTTCAATCAAATAGTTTTCTCAGCAAATTGTACCTATATCCCTAAAAAAAAATTTATATTGGACATCTTTTCACGTGTTTTCCACTGGAGTCTAAACATCAGCTTGTTTACCGAACAGTTTAGACATGGGATCATAAAGTTAGTAAATAGAGCTTATACGTGGTACTGGTACAGCAAAACTCTTTAAAATCAGTTTTTTTCCTTTTCCTCCTTGATTGGGGATGTAAACGTCTTCGCTGAAGTGAGCACTGCACACACGATAATCCTTGATTCTGGATATTTTAGCTCCCGCAGAGTAGCCGATGGCAACCAGCCAAAGCTGTCTCGTATCTATAACCGAAACAGGAAAACGATGGAATCTGAAAGGTGATCCCGGCACATTCTTGTGGTCACAGCCTGGGAATTTACAAGTTCGCACCATTGTTCATTTTCTACTTTTTACGTCGTTGTCAATCGATTGTGTAAACACTATGGAATAGCTGATCGGAACATGCGCACTGTTGACGTTGACAGCAGCGCGGATTGATAGAAATGGAAAGAAAATAGTGCCGATTAAAACTGAGGTATAAATTTTGTCTGGCGTGTTTTTTGTGTGGTAAATTAATCAAGCTTTGAAACGCAAATAATTTTTTCACGTAAAAACGCACAGTTTTGAGGCCCCGGAAAGTAACCGGGAGTACTTTCTTGAAAAACTTCCAGTGGCCAGAACTCTGACCAGGGAGGTGACTACAGAGTGGGTCAGTGTGTATGCACTATAGTGCTGGTAAGGATTGCATACAACTTCATGTCTTAAATGGGCGAACTAACCCTTTAATATGTAAATTACATTTCGTCCATTAGATCGAAAGATCTAAAGCTCATACATTTACCCGCCCATAAAACCTCCCCTTGAAGATATCAGGACAGAAGTGGACAAAAGAGAGGGATTTAAAACACCAAGTGTAAACGGTATGTGTCTCCCTCGTCTACTTGTGATCCGATGGACTGAAACGCACCTGAGTACCAGGTGTAAACAGGGCCTGAGAATGTGCATTTATTCGAACACCAAAAGATAATTTTCATTGCGGTGAGAGAGCGCTGGAATGCTAAATCTGGTTTCCACATCAGGGAGATATCTTAATCTACTTTGCTCTATTGCTGATGAATTAGCCTACATGAAACTCTCAGCAGATCAACCATTTAAAATCCACACAGGAAGAAATGTTCTGCTATGTTTCCACAGAGGCATATAAATTCAATGTTGTACATTTGTTACAAACCTATAAACGTGTGATACAGCCATCCATCACTGTTTAGATCTTGAGACGTTTAATGGACTGGTGAATATTGGTTTATAACTCGGATGGCCTTGGCTACACACTCCTCTTATCTGAAGGAGTCTCTCTCTAAGATGACAAAATGCCGTCACACATCTGTTTTTTCTCTGCTAAAGGGAAGATCTAAGGACCGCTTCTTTTTAACTTCACTCTCATTGTCGTCTCAGGAGAGGCTCTTCCTCTCAGTCTGTTTGATGTTTTAAAGCGTCTCTTTCATGCGTCTACTGTACGATACCCCTGAGAAATGACACGGCTCTAACGGATCCATTTTCATGTTGGAAAAAGAGTCTTCCTTCATGAAAAGAACTATGAGTACAATATATAGAGCTGTTAACATAACCAGTTTATTTATCAAAGCACATTTAAAGACATAATCAGCTGACCTGAACTAACACACTGCAAAAAAATGTATCTATCTAATTTTCCTGCACAAATATCTAAACATTTTAAAATCAAGATCCATTTACTGGAGATAAATGTTGTTTTCTGACCCCAAGCACAAACTCACTTAACTTCGAGGATTTTCCAGACTTACTAAATGTATTAAGTATTTAGGTAGTAAATGTATCTTGATTTAAGAATGTTTCGATATTTGTGCTGGGAAACGAGACAGAAGCCCTGAGGAAGAGCCTCATGTCTGTGCAGTGTGGATGTGCTGAAGGTTAAAGTCTCGAGGATGAGGAGATCAGCGCAACAGAAAACCTTTGAAGATCCTTTCTAAACTTAATATACTGTTGCTCGACTTCAGAGAGCCATGAAGAGGATAAAACCTGGAGAAATGGAGACTTTCTGAATGTCATCAGATCAACAGTCTCACAGCAAGAACCAGAAATATTCCCATTAACTGATTTCATACAGGATATACCATTAATATGATTAAGATTAGTGACTCCACTGAAAACAAATCAGTATTGTGGATGAACAACAGGCTCTGGCAGATTCTTCTGAGAAACAGAGGATCTGTGCGTTTACTGGATTTACTTTGATATTGTTTGATGGGATTAAAATAGAAACGAGATGAATAAAGAGCGGAAATCTGCCTGTCTGGAGCCTTTATTCATTCACAAACGTTCAGAGTTTGACAGATTCGTGTTTTTAATCATTAGAATCTTTGAACAGTGCTAATATATTTTTATACCATAATTTCCATTTTATAAAACGTTTCACACACCCCTGGAATCTGCCAACAGCACCGCCTTGAGTATTAGAGAAAATATCACAGCAAATTACCAAAGAAAATAGCATTTTATAAAGAAATTAAAGACGTTTGTTGTGTTTGAACTGTTGAATCAGTATATGTTTGTTTGTGGTTATTTAATAGATGAAGTTGCTGGTTAATGTGATTGTCTACACCTGACTTCATAGACACTGAGATTGTTAATGAAGAGGAAAGATCTGATAAATCACATTCAAACATTTACAAGTGACTCAAAACTTCATTCTCAACACTAGATCTGATTGATCATTTCAAACATTTTTGTTGAATGCTTTCATTGTTTTCACAATAAATCACATTTGCTGTAATATTTTGCATATAATAGACATTCGTAAGTGTGGTTCCAGTGTCCAAATATTATTAAAATAAAATTAAAATTGATTCAAATCCGGCCAGTTTTTAATGGCTCTTTCCCTCACAGGCGAATCGCCGGCGGAACCAATCTCACACAGGCGTTACACATTTGAATTTCATGAGACGTCAATCCTGACAATTAAACGTGTGTGAGCTTCACCGCATCCGACTCCACCGACACAATCCTGCAGTCGCACACATGTAAATATGAAGATTCCTGAACACACACACACACACACACACACACACACACACACACACACACACACACACACACACACACACACACACACACACACAGACACACACACACACACACACACACACACACACAGACACTCACGCACACACACACACACACACACACACACACACACACACACACACTCACAAACACTGCTGCCTTTATCTGTGATCACTAGAAAGTCATGAATTGAATGAACGATTAAACCTGATAAGCAGGAGAATATGTCTGATCAACACACTGATGTTCAGACTGTTCACATGGCAAAAAATATATTTTTTTGTGCTCAGTATGTTTGTCTGGTTTTCTAGCACAAAAATCTAAACATTCTTAAATCAATATAAATTTACTTGAGAAGCAAAATGACTGAAAATATTCAGAATAATCAAAAATAAATCAGAAAAATG
>NW_027508842.1:137500-142500 GCF_051911475.1 Siphateles boraxobius
CAATCTCTCACAGTATTCTCATCTCATGACTCTCTGGTCTTGGGATTTCTGGCATTACGTCTCTATCCGCCATGCTAAGTCCACTACACACGGTGTTCCCCAGGGCTCTGTTCTCGGGCCTCTTCTCTTCATCCTCTACATGCTTCCATTAGCTCACATCATGGCTTTAACTTCAACTCAACTTTACATCCGTTCTCAACACAATGATCCTCTCCCCACAAACTCCATTTCAGCTTGTATTGATGCAAGAAATGATTGGATGACCAGTAATTTTCTCGAACTATACACTGATAAAACTGATCTACTTCTTATTGGTTCACCTTTAAATTACATCACGTTTCTGTGTTGACAATGTTGACATAATCGTTGACTCCTCTCCTCATTTCCTCGCTCTCTAAGTCTTCCTTCTTTCAGCTTCGTAATATTGCACGCTTACGTCTATTTTTAAATACCAAATATGCAAGTGACCCGAGTTCACACTTTCATCACTTCACGGCTTGACAACTGTAATTCTCTTTTCTATGGTTTACCCAATACATCAATAAATAAGATCCAATATGTTCAGAAGTCGGCAGCTAGAGTCCTCACTTGCCACATTACTCCTTTCCTTCACAGACTCCATCGGCTACCGGTCGCTTTCATATTCAATACAAGATACTCGTTATCACATTCAAAGCACTCCACCCCCCCCCCCCCCCCCCCCATATATCTGATCTCATCCATACTTACTCACTAGTCCGCATGATTTCTAAACCCACCCTAAAACATATCTATTGCTTCTTGTTTCTCTGATCCCGGACTTTATGATCTGACTCTTGTCATGTTCATCTTTTAAGTTTAATTATGTTACCTATTCAGTTAATCTGTATTGTTTCTTTGTCTACTGTCAGGTTTATTTGTATCATATTGTAAAGCGACCTTGAGTTTGTAGAAAGGCGCTATATAAAATATAAACGTATTATTATTTATTATTATTGTTACAATGGAACTTTATTGTAAAGTGTAACCACCACAATATTGAGGAAAGTAGAGCATGTTTCCTTAGACAGTTGTTTGTACTGATAATGAGCAGGATTGTATATGTTTAATCTCTCGCAGCTTCATGTGTGTCAGTGGTCTACGAGTGTGTGTGACGGAGCCGCTGTACGAGTGTTACAACGATGAAGAGCAAGTGTGTGTGACGGAGCCACTGTTCGAGTGTTACAACGACGAAGAGCAAGTGTGTGTGACGGAGCCGCTGTACGAGTGTTACAACGATGAAGAGCAAGTGTGTGTGACGGAGCCACTGTTCGAGTGTTACAACAACGAAGAGCAAGTGTGTGTGACGGAGCCGCTGTACGAGTGTTACAACGATGAAGAGCAAGTGTGTGTGACGGAGCCACTGTACGAGTGTTACGACGATGAAGACGATGATGAAGAGCGAGTGTGTGACGCTCAGCTGGAAGCAGGATCTCATCTCCTCCACACACACACAGGATCGTTCCAAGGCTTACCGGCACTCTTCTGCTGAGTCTCTGATGACACCGACACTAACGAGTCTCTCTGATCATCATCATCATCATCACCATGGGTCAGCGGATCCTTCGCTTTCACCATTCGACCCCGAACCAGCGGATCAGCAGGAGGAGTGGTGAGGAGACCTAATGAGCACACACACATTAACATCTCTCACACACACGCACGCACGCACGCACGCAGAATTACTGAGAAGTCTTGTTTTTAATATAATTCTTTTGAAGTGTTGGTGCTTAATGTAACACTATCTAGTGTAAATGATAAATCACGTTTGAGATTTGTGCTGGCTACTGTATACAGGCCACCAGGACACCATTCAGACTTTATCAAAGAATTTGCTGATTTTCTATCAGAGTCAGTACTGGCTGCAGATAAAGCACTAATTGTTGGTGATTTTAATATACATGTAGATAACGAAAAAGATGCATTGGGATTGGCATTTTCATTTCATTTAAAGACATTCTTAACTCTATTGGAGTTAGACGACACGTGTCAGGACCTACTCATTGTCGTAATCATACTCTAGATCTAATATTATCACATGGAAACAATGGTAAATGGACTGCATTTATAAAGCAGTTTCACAGACCAATGGCCACCAAAGCGCTTTACATATTGCCTCACATTCACCAATTCACTCACTCATTCATACACCGACGACGGTGTCAGCCATGCAAGGAGCCACCAGCTGGTCGGGAGCAGCGTGTGTGTGTGTGTGTGTGTGTGTGTGTGAGCAGCTGAGGCTAGGAGTCTTGCTCATGGACACCTCAACACTTGGTCAGGGGGAACCGGGGATGGAACCACCAACCTTCCGGTTTGTAGACAACCTACATGAACCACTGAGCCACTGCCGCCCAATGTTGATGCTGTTGAAATTCTGCATCATAGTGATGACATCTCAGATCATTATCTAGTCTCGTGTAAACTTCATTTTTCTAAGGATGCAAAGCCGACTCCGTGTTACAAATATGTTAGACACTTCTGCCACTAAAGATTGCTTTATTAAAAATCTTCCTCATCAGTTTCATCATCTCAGCATCCCAGATTGTGTAGAAGAACTCGATATTGCGACAAACTTTTAACTCTCTCTTTTCCAGCACTTTAGACACAGTTGCTCCGTTGCGCTTAAAGAAGATTAAAGAAAAATATTCCAACGCCGTGGTACAAGCACACTCACTCACACACACACACACACACACACACACACACACACACACACACACACACACACACACACACACACACACACACACACACACACTCACACACACACACACACACACACACACACACACACACACACACACACACACACACACACACACACACACACACACACACACACACACACACACACACACACACACACACACACACACACACACTCAGGCCCTAAAGAGAGCAGCCAGAAAAATGGAGCGAAACTGGAAGAAAACAAAACTTGAGGTATTTCGCATTTATTGGAAGGAGAGCATGATTTCATACAGAGAGATCTTAAAAACTTCTAGATCTGCTTATTTTTCAACCCAATTAGAAGAAAATAAACAAAACCCGAGGTATTTATTTCAAAAAGTGGCTAAACTAACGAAAAATAAAGCTTCAAGCCCAGACGTTTCCAAGCAGCACAGCAGTAATGACTTTATGAACTTCTTTACTTATAAGATTGATAATATCAGTGAGAAAATTATAACTATCTAACCGTCTACTACAGTATCGCATCAGACAGTGCAGTGTAGTCTCACTGAGGAAAAATGCTATAGGAGAGGAAGAATCTTTCTCTATTCTGTCACTGATGGAGTTTTAGTTCCTTCACTGTCGCCTTTGGCTTTTGGCTTGCTTAGTTGTGGACATTTTATATCTAACAATATTATTGCAACATTATTTTTCTGTTATCTCTGTAAAGCTGCTTTAAAACACTCTGCATTGTAAAAAGCGCTATATAAATAAAGGTGACTTGAATTGACTTGACAATCACTAACATCTTACACACAGACACACACAGACACACACACACAGACACACACAGACACACACACACACACACACACACACACACACACACACACACACACACACACACACACACACACACACACACACACACACACACACACACACACACACACTCTAACAGTAACACTAGTTAAACACAGCTGTGCTTCTTTCAGTTTCTCCACACATGATAACATCTTTCATGCTCTAATCAATATTTCATGTCCACTGATTGATTTATTTGATAAGTATCTGTGTAATAAGCCGGATAATTTACAGTGGGCTGATCATAATCAGAATAAATCCCAATTAAACTCACAACTACCTGACCTGAAACTGAACTATTTCATCAAACGGAGACAAGAAAATAAACCAGTTGCTGCAATGAAAACCTAAACTAACCCGACCCAAATACTATCAGTCCAACAACTACACAACAAGCTCAGATTACCTCACACAGTGTGTCGGGCAAAGATGGAGACACTCAAGAATCAAACATGTAGAAGCAACAAGACATTTCTGAACGGTTAGTTGATGAATTTATGTTGCTGATGTGGAGTTAACTATCTTCTGGTCACTGATTAGCATATTCTGTCATGATAATCTATAAATAGCGTTCCCGGGGGCGGGGTTTATGTAAATCTTAGGGTCTATGATGTCACTAACCCGGGAGGAATGTTGTGTAGTCTCTACCAGCCGTTAGTTGTAGTCCTTAAAAAGTGATTTCTGTAAAAGCAAATCTCTCCCTTTGCTTTGAACTTTGAGTGTTGTAGCTTTGCAGATGTTGTTTATGCTCAAACAGCAACATTACACACTAACTAAAGTTAAATAAATGAAATCATAATCAACCACCGCTTTAATCCACAGATAAACTCTCTCTGTTCACCGTCAGTCACAGTCATTAACATGATTTATTTAAGAAAGAGCCACGGGCCGCGAGATCAGTGTGACAGCTCTATTTTATAATTCATTTCCCACAGCCAGAGGACGATGACACACATACGAGATCCTCCTGAAAACAATCTCTAAACCAGACAAACACAGTGAGGAAGAGGAGGAATACGGGATTGAACAGGCAAACGGACACACACATGAAACAGCGGTTTATAAAGGAAAACAGGAGAAAATAAGGAAACATCAAACACACTCACAGAGAGAGGAACTAAAGCTGAAGGACAGACTGAGGGAAGATAATAATGAAGCTCTGGAGAATATCCCTAATAAACATGAGGATATGTAGGTCACAAACACCAAACACTGCTCAGCCAATCAGACGGAGCCGCGCTGTCGGGGGACTGATGTCAATCAAGAGTGTGTGTGTGTGTGTGTTTAGCCTGATTGTATTTCATGAATAATTTCTGCTGGTCTAGGGAGAAGCTGAGAGTTTATTCCCTGTAAACACACTCCGCCATTTGCATTCGCTGCTTCTAACCCACAATCCTTTGCTCTACGAGATCCATCCAATTAGAGAAGGAAGGGTCAGAGCGGGAAAC
>NW_027508842.1:145000-165000 GCF_051911475.1 Siphateles boraxobius
TAAACTCCTCAGATCAGACGAGGTCACATGACGCTCAACCGCTCAGAAACATCACATGCTGTTCGTTCAATACGCCGTATAATAAACAGATGAATTACGGAGCCTTTCTGGGGTCAAACGCTCTTTTCCAGATGAGAAATCCACAAACCACAATCCCATCAGGCCACTGAGAGTGAGGGATGCTGGGTAAAGTGACATCATCGCTTGGCTCACATGATCTATAATTACAGGGCTGAGAATGAGGCGCTTACTTCGAGTCAGATGTGATCTCTGTGCAGGCGCCCTCGGACACCCATCCGCAGTACGGGTCCCTGGAGGCGATACAGGACCTGAGAGAGACACACACAAGGGTTGATGTGGACAAGAGAGACAGGAAGTGCAGGAAACGGTTCCAATACAGAGAAAGTGTACGTACTTTTTGCACTTTCCGTGGCGCTGGCAGCGTGACAGCGGGACTTTGACCACGCAGGAGCTGAAGGCCACGAACAGAGAGTGACTGCGCTGGTCGATCTGCATGCTAACGATACGCTTGTCCTCCACGCCGTCAATGCTGCACCTGAACACGGCAACACAAGGCAAACACATGGCAACACACATGTCAAATGCGGGTCAAACATGTCAAAGACATGTCAAACACACGCAAGCACACGTCAAACATGCAAACACACGTCAAACACACGCAAACACACGTCAAACACACGCAAGCACACGCAAGCACACGCAAACACACGCAACCACACGCAAGCACACGCAAGCACACACAAACACATGTCAAACATGCAAACTCGTCAAACACACGCAAGTAGACGTCAAACACGCAAACACACGCAAGCACACGTCAAACACACGTCAAATACGCAAACACACGCAAATACTCGTCAAACACACGTCAAACACGCAAACACACGCAAGCACACGTCAATCACACGCAAACACACGTCAAACACACGCAAACACACGTCAAACACACGCAAACACACGTCAAACACACGCAAGCACACGTCAAACACACACAAGCACACGTCAAACACACGCAAGCACACGTCAAACACACGTCAAACACACGCAAACACACGTCAAACACACGCAAGCTCACGCAAGCTCACGCAAGCTCACGCAAGCACACGTCAAACACACACAAGCACACGTCAAACACACGCAAGCACACGTCAAACACACGCAAACACACGTCAAACACACGTCAAGCACGCAAGCACACGTCAAACACACGTCAAACACACGTCAAACACACGCATTCACATGTCAAACGCGCAAGTACACGTCAAACACACACAAGCACAAGTCAAACACACTTAAGTACTCGTCAAATACACGCAAGCACACGTCAAACGCGCAAGTACACGTCAAACACACGTCAAACACACGCAAACACGTCAAACGCGCAAGTACACGTCAAACACACACAAGCACACGTCAAACACGCTTAAGTACACGTCAAACACACAAGCACACGTCAATCACACGCAAGCACTCGTCAAACACGCAAGTACACATCAAACACGCGCAAGTACACGTCAACCACACGCGAGCACTCGTCAAACACGCAAGTACACATCAAACACACGTCAAATACGCTTAAGTACACATCAAACACACACAAGCACACGTCAAACACGCAAACACACGTCAAACACACGTTAAACAGGCAAGCACACGTCAAACACACGTCAAACACGCAACGCAAGCACACGTAAAATGTGCGCAAGTACATGTCAAACACACGCAAGCACACGTCAAACATGCAAACACACGTCAAACACACGTCAAACACACAAGCACACGTCAAACACACGCAAGCACACGTCAAACACACACAAGCATACATCAAATACACACAAGCACATGTCAAACACACGCAAGCACACGTCAAACACACACAAGCACACGTCAAACACACGCAAGCACACGTCAAACATGCAAACACACGTCAAACACACGTCAAACACACAAGCACACGTCAAACACACGCAAGCACACGTCAAACACACACAAGCATACATCAAACACACACAAGCACACATCAAACACACACAAGCACATGTCAAACACACGCAAGCACACGTCAAACACACACAAGCACACGTCAAACACACGCAAGCATACATCAAACACACGCAAGCACACGTCAAACACACACAAGCACACGTCAAACACACGCAAGTAAACGTCAAACACACACAAGCACACGTCAAACACACGCAAGCATACATCAAACACACACAAGTACACGTCAAACACACACAAGCACATGTCAAACACACACAAGCACACGTCAAACACACACAAGCATACATCAAACACACACAAGCACATGTCAAACACACGCAAGCACACGTCAAACACACAGAAGCACACGTCAAACACACGCAAGTAAACGTCAAACACACACAAGCACACGTCAAACACACGCAAGTAAACGTCAAACACACACAAGCACACGTCAAACACACGCAAGCACACGTCAAGCACACGTCAAACACACGCAAATGAGCAGTTTGACACACTGAAAAAAATACATAAGTTAAATAATAGGGGTGTAACGATACCCTCATGTCATGATTCTATACATATCACAATACTGAACTCACGATACGATATTATTATATTAAAACTTGGGTGGGTGAACTACACACAATACTATACACAATATATTGTCACTATCCACGATAAATATTGATGCATTTTTGAATTGCGATATATTGTGACACAATATATTGTTACACCCCTATTAAATAAGCATATTGGTAATAAGTTTTACAAGAAAATACTATTTCAGTCTTTCTACCTCAAAATTTCATGTTTGATTCAATGTGTTACTTTGTGAATATTCGTGGAATTCACCCGCAACTTCTGGAAATTTTCTGTTTCTTGGCAATCGTAAACAGCTTCAGTTAAAAAGCACTTAATATCCAGTAATATTATTGATCTGACTGCACTAATAGAGGTTTTGCATTGACTGGATTTAATAGAGGACAAACAATTATCAGTTAAGCAAATTTGCCTGTGAACGCTTTATATAAATACAATATAGGTCTGAATCCATGTGATCACTGTAAATACTGTATACACTTATATTAATGTTATATATATCATCATATCATCCAGCCCTAAAACTTGTGTAGTTTTTGGTCAGTGTTTATTTAAAAAAATCCAATTATGCAAAATATACGACGTGCATATTTAATTGATGAGTTGTCAATAAAATACAATATATAGTGTATGATTTTACCCCTAAATTCAGCATATTGCCCCAAAATAATAACTAAATCCAGCTTTCTCTGCCTGGATCCAGTTGTTTCTGTGAATTGCAGAAAATCCATTTGCTTCTCTGTTCTGTAGCTTTCAGCAGTGTGTAAAAATACACCTCAGATTTCTTGTCAAATCTGTTTTAAAAAGTAAAACTCATAGCTCTTTCTTGTTATAGATGTGTTTTGTGTGTTTTTCGCAGGATTCACACTGCAAACAAATGCTGCCACTCAGTGTTTCTGCCACTCGGTGTTTCACGCATAACCTCTATACTATCAGACGAGAACAAAACTTAAGGTGAATCTGAATAGTGTCTTCTGTTCTTAATAATAAATGCATATTAATGCGCTTCATTGATTTGAGCATATGGTAAAACCGCAGTAATGTGGCGTCTGAAGTCTCACTGCTTTAATAAATGAATCTGCTGATGTAAACACAGCATGACTGTCCTGATCGCTCTGCTGTTTATTCTAGTGTGCCGAGGCCGTCAGCACATATTAAACTCTTTAATCATTCAGAGCGTTCCTCTCGGTCCAAACCAGCAGCGCTCTTTAATTTACTGACCGCTGTAACCTGATCAGTGTGTGTAGATGACAGAGCTCTTCCTAATGGAATACACACTTCTCTGGGTTGTAGACGCTCAGCTCCTCCAGAAAAAGGCTGTCGTTCAGGAATCCGCTCCGCATTTTAGCCAGAAACTTCAGAACGATTCCTCGCTCGGATCCCAGGAAAACCACAGTGTGGTTACGATGAGGGCCGGCGGCGTTATCCACGGCTATACGCGTGAGACGGTACCTGACACACACACACACACACACACAGAAGTAATAAGGGTTACAATAGCATTTCCATCTGATTTCCGTCTAAAAGAAATGAAACCGTTATCTGCCTTTCCAATTAGCGAGCTCATCTCAGTGTTAATCAAATGTATGTATAATTTCCAAATCAGTATGCAAATACATTTTCAGGCTAATTAAAACTGGCAAGATGGAAATAAGAAAACATGTTTTTTCATCTTTTCCAGTCTCTGGAGTCTTTGAAGCGGCGTAATAAAGCGAGACCGACGCTTCTTCAGTAAATGTGTTTTCAATAATTCAGTTTTACTGGGGCAAATTTACACAAACTCAAATGAACTGAAACTTATCAGGCTGTAACCAGACGTCGTTTTACAGAGAACACACACATATTCCTCCCATAATCCACTTCATTAAAGGAAAACAGACGCCAGTGTTAAGAGTGAAAGCTCCTCTTTCCTTCAGTTACGAGCTGATATGATGATTCTGAAGAACTGAAACACATCCATGAATGTGAGTGAATCGTTCAGGCTGACTCAGATGCAAATGACTCGATTCATCCGTGAAAATGAGCAGGTCGCTCTCACTGAAACCAGATTTGCATGTGTAATCAGTCTGAAGACGTTTGATAATGACACACACTCACCGAACCATCGTCTTGAGGAACCAGGGCCGGTTAGCGATCGACGGCACGGCCTCGTCCATCAGCGGGTGAATCTTGATGAAGTTCAGCGTTTCGTCCGGAAACTCATTGGACACTTTGAATTTCTCACCATAAGTTGTTCCTGCGCAGACGCCCGGCCTGAAGACGACAGCAGTGAACATCAGTCTACATCATCACACATCTGTCTACATCATCACACATCTACATCATCACACATCTACAGTATCACACATCTACATCATCACACATCTGTCTACATCATCACACATCTACATCATCACACATCTACATCATCACACATCTACAGTATCACACATCTACATCATCACACATCTACATCATCACACATCTACAGTATCACACATCTACATCATCACACATCTACAGTATCACACATCTACATCATCACACATCTACATCATCACACATCTACATCATCACACATCTACATCATCACACACCTGCATCATCACACATCTACATCATCACACATCTACAGTATCACACATCTACATCATCACACATCTGTCTACATCATCACACACCTGCATCATCACACATCTACATCATCACACATCTACAGTATCACACATCTACATCATCACACATCTGTCTACATCATCACACATCTACATCATCACACATCTACATCATCACACATCTACATCATCACACATCTACAGTATCACACATCTACATCATCACACATCTACAGTATCACACATCTACATCATCACACATCTACAGTATCACACATCTACATCATCACACATCTACATCATCACACATCTACATCATCACACATCTACATCATCACACACCTGCATCATCACACATCTACATCATCACACATCTACATCATCACACACCTGCATCATCACACATCTACATCATCACACATCTACATCATCACACATCTGCATCCACATCATCATCACACATCTGTATATTCTCCATCATAAACAACACAGACAAGAACAACTCGAGAGAAAGTCAGAATGAATCATTGAATCTTTAAACTGAATCTGGATCGTTAGCCAACTACGGCCGCAAGTTCTGTCGTCATCATCAGTTCAACGAGTCGGTGTTTCCCGAAAACATCGTTCCAACAAACATTCACAAACAGTGTTGCAGAGTTGTGTGTTTGTAACGACGCTCTCGGCCTGCGGTCAGAAGAAGAGTTTCTAGTTTGCATGACATGTGTTCTCAATAAATCCTGATTTGAGCCAAATAATCAAGCTGACATGCATTGCAATCTATATATCTTCTATTTAAAATACATACCAATGTCATTTACGTCTTTTAGTTTGTCAAGAGATTTAAAGCGTCGTTTTTGAAGAGTGTGCATGTGTGAACGAGCTCTAGTGCGTAAGAACGAGACTATGATTCAATCTGGAAATAAAGCAAAATAACTGAAAAAAATGAGAAATAGTCCTCAGATGCATGTCTGTAATTATAGCAAATCATCTAGCATTAATTCAATCTCAAACAGATTCAGTAGTTATTACTCCAACACCTGTGTGACATCATTAACCAACACGGTTGAACAGCCAGTTTGCAACAATATGGTTTCGGGAAACAGTCGTGACTATAGTTGACTACTTCAACGATGCTTCGCACTATATTAGTTAATCGGCGAGTTACAGCGTTATACGGGAAACACAGCGCTTCTTTCCCAGCACATTTCCTCACAGAATTACACTCAAACACAGTTGGCACGGTCGCTCTCATTAACACTTGACCTCGCTTCACACAAACACATAATTTTATGTTAATCAGCGCAGGCGATACTCCTCGTTCGTGACACAGAGACGAGCCATATGGAGGACGAAGAGCGAGCAGAAAACACTCGATGTGAAGCTGCTGCATCTGGAGAATCACGTTACAGGACAACTGAAAAATACACTTAAATACAAATTCAATAATAAGTGCAATAAAAGAAACACTTAAATGTATGTTTTGGATGTTTTCTTTCCACTAGTCTGAATGAAGACATGTTAAATAGACAAATAATGTGGTGAACAGTGAAACAGGAGCAGAACTAAGAGTCTTTGCACCGGCTGGACCCGAAAGAGTCGAGAATTATTTACACCTGTTGCACCAACTGCAACTACGCCCAATGTAGACGATTAAAGTCCCCCTGTGCTGAAAATCCAGCTTTTAATGTTGTTTATGTGTCTATGTGGTGTTTTTAATATGCTTTAAGACGAAGCATGTGTAAATTCATAAGTCGACAGCATTGCTGAGTATTTTCTCCTTAAAACTGCAGTGAACCAAAGACAGTCTCAAAAACACGCTTTGAAATCGCTGGTGTTTCTGACGTCACAAACTACCTTGTAACCAATCAGATCAACGTGTGATCGTCAACCAGTGGATTTCATTCATTTCATTCATTCATATTCATAGAACCACGTATACTAGATGAGGCAAGGGTGTCAGGTTACATTCAAGATATTTTAAGGCATGATGAATTTTTTTCAAAGAAAAAATGCTTAAATATGTCATTTAGGTGATCAAAGATGAGTTTTAACGGATACAATAACTAACTACAGGGAGACTTTAAGATTCCATTAAAATGTTGTGTACCTGGGTCTGGGCACCTTCTCCTCCGGCACGGGGGTCCAGGTGGAATCGGGGGATTTCTGCTCTTTGAAGCGTCCGGTGAAGGCCAGCGCGATCTCTGCCATGTCATACGCACAGACCGCCGAGCCCGGGATACTGAAACACACATTCATCACAGAGACATGCCAAAATAACACAACTGTGAATCACTCCTGAGCGTCTGAGAGCCGCACACAAGGGCCGAATTGTGATTCTATGAACTGTGAATCTCAGAGAGACAGAAGAGCCGCGGGTCAGAAGATCTGAGTAATTCTCCCTCGTTGTGTGTCGCCTTCCCATCAACATGAGTTCATATGCTTTCAATCACTGGAATTTTGCCCAAGTCAAAATTTCCATGTCACCTCTTAAAGCTGCAGTGTGTAATTACTAGTGGCATCTAGTGGTGAGGTTGTGAATTACACCCAACAGAAGTTACGGTGGCCGACAGGAAGTGATGTCGTCGTCCGAGACAGCAGAGAATAGCCAGTTAAGCAATGAGGTTTCTTTACAAAGATAAATTAAGAAATTATATTTACTTAAGTAAAATGATATGTTATTGTGAATGTTATTGTTACTTGTTCATCATTGTGTCATTGTTTTATTCGCTGACTTTAGCAGCTTCTTTACACAAAGAACAACAAAAAGGAAACGCATTTGTCTGTTTCGGGCCACCGTAGAAACATGTGGATGTAAGGAGACCCGCGGTGTGTGTAGGCGGGTCGGCGCATTGTAAGGTAATAAAAACATAACGGTTCATTATGTAAGCTCTTTATACACCACTGAAAACAGTTATGTGTATGATATTGCATTTCTGTCAACAGATCCTCCTAAATATTACACAATGCACCTTTAATGCTTATTTAACAAGCTCAACTGCTCCGACAAACGGTGATGGAAGAGCAACACGCGGGAGATTCGCACGCATCACCTGTTGTATGGCGTGGAGAAGGTTGCCATGACGACGTCGTGTCCGTTGATGTGGATGACGTCGGTGACGGCCTGTAGGATGTTGAAGTAGAAATGAGAGTCTCCCGGGATTGAGCAGTTGAGTCGCGTCTTTAGGAAGGACGTCCACTGTTTCTCCAGGACTCGCTGCGAGCCGCCGCGATCATTCTTACACACGCGCGCCACACGCGGGAACACCACCTGATCAGAGAGAGACACGAGTGTTAGAGCCCGTCACAACAGCGGACGATAACTACAATAACTATATTAGCAGCAACACCAGCAGACGATAACTATTATGATAACTGTAATGATAACTATATTAGTATCCACACTAGCAGACGATAACTATAACTATATTAGCATCCACACTAGCAGACGATAACTATAACTATATTAGCATCCACACTAGCAGACGATAACTATAACGATAACTGTAATGATAACTATATTAGCGTCCACACCACCGCACGATAACTTTAACGTTAGCTATATTAGCATCCACACCAGCGGACGATAACTATAACGATAACTATAATGATAACTATATTAGCGTCCACACCACCGCACGATAACTTTAACGTTAGCTATATTAGCATCCACACCAGCGGAAGATAACTATAAATATAACTATAATGATAACTATATTAGCGTCCACACCACCGCACGATAACTTTAACGTTAGCTATATTAGCATCCACACCAGCAGACGATAACGATATTAGCTTCCACACCAGAAGACGATAACTATATTAGCATCCACACCAGCGGGCGATAACTATAACGATGGTTATATTAGCATCCACACCAGCAGACGATAACTATATTAGCATCCACACACTTGGGCGATAACTATAACGATAGTTATATTAGCATCCACACCAGCGGGCGATAACTATAACGATAACTATATTAGCATCCACACCAGCAGACGATAACTATATTAGCATCCACACACTTGGGCGATAACTATAACGATAGTTATATTAGCATCCACACACTTGGGCGATAACTATAACGATAGTTATATTAGCATCCACACCAGCGGGCGATAACTATAACGATAACTATATTAGCATCCACACCAGCAGACCATAACTATAACGATAACTATATTAGCATCCACACTAGCAGACGATAACTATAACGATAACTGTAATGATAACTATATTAGCATCCACACTAGCAGACGATAACTATAACGATAGCTATATTAGCATCCACACTAGCAGACGATAACTATAAAGATAACTATAACTATATTAGCATCCACACTAGCAGGCGATAACTATAACGATAACTATATTAGCGTCCACACCAACAGACAATAACTATATTAGCATCCACACCAACATACGATAACTATAACGATAACTATATTAGCATCCACACTAGCAGATGATAACTATAACGATAACTGTAATGATAACTATATTAGCATCCACACTAGCAGATGATAACTATAACAATAACTGTAATGATAACTATATTAGCATCCACACTAGCAGACGATAACTATAACGATAGCTATATTAGCATCCACACTAGCAGACGATAACTATAAAGATAACTATAACTATATTAGCATCCACACTAGCAGGCGATAACTATAACGATAACTATATTAGCATCCACACCAACAGACAATAACTATATTAGCATCCACACCAACATACGATAACTATAACGATAACTATATTAGCATCCACACCAACATACGATAACTATAACGATAGCTATATTAGCATCCACACTAGCAGGCGATAACTATAACGATAACTATAACTATATTAGCATCCACACTAGCAGGCGATAACTATAACGATAATAACTATATTAGCGTCCACACCAGCGCACAATAACATTGTTACTTATTTGCACAGCAGTTTTATCGTCTGTCGCCTTTGGATCGTGGATTCTGATTGGCTCTCAATGTTTTTATCGTTCATTAACTGGGAAAAAATTCTGATAGTGATTCCAATCATATCGTTCCTCTGTTGTTATCGTTATAGTTGTGGTGTGGACTTCCCTACTCTATTAGAATTAGAACGATTATGCAAACTTTATCTTTATTGTATAGTTATAGTCCTTTGTGTTACTGCATAGCAACACTGTTGTCATACATTTACTGTAATTTGAGAGCTTTTCTCAGGCGTGTGCGAGGGTCGCGTCAGGCTAGTGTAATTACAGTAATCTGGCAGGTACAGTAACTGGAGAGACTCATATTCACTGGAGACTCAGGCTGTAATTAATCTCTCAAATCTCACTGACTTTTGCCTTTGAACTCAGAACAATGAGCCTTTGTCATGCACTCGTCTGTTTGCTTATAATAATCACAGACGAGGAAGTGAATTATAAACTTTGAGCTATTTACGGCCATCGTTCAGATACCAGACAATGTTTGTGTTATTTTTAGTACCTGCGTCCAGATGGGCCTCTTAAGAACCCTCACTAATTCATACGCCCACTTCCTGTGCACTTCCCCTGTCACTTCCTGTTTTTGGTGTTGATGCAGGCAAACATGCTAGACGTTTTTCCCGCTCCGTACCTTCCCCATGCTGTTGTACTCCATGGCGATTTCCCGAAAGAAGAAGTAGATGAACTGGCCGTAATCGACCGCCTGGACAAAATATGGCTCTGAAAACAACAGGAGTGAAACTGTGACCTCAAAACTTCCCATTAAAATCATCTAAAACATTACAATCATAGAATTGGATGGTCTTAAAAACGACACAGTTATTATTAAAGCAAGACACTACAGGTAAAAACACTGTGTTTTCATGCACTGTTCCACTTTGGGCTATTTGTCTTTTCATAACGTGTTTATTTTATTGCACTTTTAATGTAGATTTCAATCTTTAAAGTCGGTGAGTTTGAGTCAGAAACATCTTCAGGAGCTTTTCACACACCAAACTTTACAGTTTTATTCATATCTATATTCTGAAGGTTTGTTCATATATCATTCACCTGATTTATGCAACATTTTACTCCTAAAAACATGGTGAAAAACTTCTGATATGTCGACAAAATCAAAAAAAAATTTTGAACCTGCTTTACCCAATGTTTAGATTTCTGTTTTGGAAATTAATGCAAATTACTGCATATTTAATTAGATAATGCCTCATTTGCATATTTAAACATACCATTTCAGATAACTTGTAATGCAAAACATGTTTTCAGTTCTTAATGTGATCAATGAGCTGGGAATGTATGGTGATGTTTATTAGTTACATATTTACCCTGTTCAGCTGTGTGTGTGTGTGTGTGTGTGTGTGTGTGTGTGTGTGTGTGTGTGTGTGTGTGTGTGTGTGTGTGTGTGTGTGTGTGTGTGTGTGTGTGTGTGATGTTCGTCAGTGTCTCAAGGCTTTGATAAAACACGTCACGTCTCCTAACGCTCTCTGAGGGTTTGATCAGATTAGCAGCGCTGCAGGAGACTCAGGTCACGGTTCTGGGAAGTGAGTGTGTGTGTGTGTGTGAGTGTGTGTTATGATGAATCCTCACCTTTGAGCCATTTGGAGTCGTGTTTGACCGTCCTCAGGGTCGCACTGTCTCCCAGACTGCGATAGATCACGGCGTCGATCGCCAGAAAGTCTGTGACAGTGGCGGAATATAACTTCCCATCTACAGCAGAAAGAGTTTATAATCAACCCAACATCTGACAAATGAACAGAAACATCCAGAAACAACAGATATGCTGAGAAACGACAAACACGCGCGAGACACAGGATTTTATACATATAACTTATTTATTTTTATAAGGAAGGCTTAAAAAAGATCCATTTCAAGAGTGATAGGCTTTGAGGAAGGTTTGATAAAAATGTATACTTGTCATTTTGTTGTTTAAATTTTATCCACCAATTCTTTATAACAGAAATATCTAATTTTGAATTTATTTATTTATAATTCCTTTCTTTCCTTGCCATACACATGACAAATAGATAGGTAGATAAACAATATTTATTTATGTAAGGTAGACTTAAGGTCATCACAACATAGGGGCTTGATAAAAACAAATATTATTGTAATTTTATTGTTTTTATTTTATCCTCTACTTCATTATATAATTCTATAATATATATATATAATTTCACTACATGCCCTCTTGTATTTTGTAGGCCATTTTTCCTCAATTCGGTCTCTTAAAGAACTGAATAAAATTAGGTGTTTACAAAGATTGCAAAGAAATTGCTAGTAAATTTCACAAATAATTACACAGAAACTAAATGTGCAATTTTGAAGTAGAAAGACTGCTATAGTCTTTTCTTGTAAAACAGACTCCTATAATCGTACTTTTATTCATGACTTCTTTAAAAGCGTGTTTCCCAGAGTATAATCGTGGCTCTAGCGCTGAAACGCAGAAGTTTCTCTGGCCTCCGTCTGGATGGTTTTACGAGCCGCTAATGAAGGAATGAGTCATGTGGGTTTTCCATCTCCAGGGTTATTTCTGATCCCGTATTTTGAGCAGGACTCTCAGAGACGTCTTCTGCCCTCACCACAATAGTTTCATGTGTTTCCAGACGAGCGCCTGCCAAGCAAACGCTCTTCCCAGAAACAGGGAGCAACTGTTGCTCCAGCGCGTCAGGGAGTTCCTCGTATTCCTGGCATACTTCAGAAAGTGCCCATTAAATCACATATTCAGTATGGAAGCGCCTATGTGACCCGAGTGTGACCCGAGCGTCAAGTCACCTTCATTTATACAGCGCTTTTCATAATATAGATTGTTTCAAAAGAGCTTTACAGTGTTAACAGGAGATTACAGTAACAGAGATTGTTTAGGCTTTACAGCAGATCTAGAATAAAGTTATTGTCCAGATAAAGTTAGTTTTGATTGATTCACTTCCGTTGTAAAGATTATTAGTTATTAATTTAGCGGCCGCTAACACACACCGTTCTAACAGAAAACAGAAACTTTTAATGTGTTCTGGCCGTTAATTTACGCAACAACAGTGTTTGAGCTCGAGAACACAAACTCTGAAACATGTTGAGAAGCGTGATCATCTCCGTGTAAACTTCAAAAACCTGAATCTGTGAAAATGCTGACGGCGTGCACATGCGTATCATGTGTTTAGTCCTTAGGTAGGTGCGTTTGAATATATATGTGCGCAGGCGTGTGCTTTTTCTTTACAAATTGACCTCAACAAATTACTTGTGACCCGAGTGTGAGCCGAGTGTGAGCCGAGTGTGACCAGAGTGTGAGCCGAGTGTGAGCCGAGTGTGAGCCGAGTGTGAGCCGAGTGTGAGCCGAGTGTGAGCCGAGTGTGAGCCGAGTGTGACCAGCGTGACCAGCGTGACCAGTGTGAGCCGAGTGTGAGCCGAGTGTGAGCCGAGTGTGAGCCGAGTGTGTCCCGAGTGTGAGCAGTGTGAGCCGAGTGTGTCCCGAGTGTGTCCCGAGTGTGTCCCGAGTGTGTCCCGAGTGTGACCAGTGTGAGTCGAGTGTGAGCCGAGTGTGACCAGAGTGTGAGCCGAGTGTGACCAGAGTGTGAGCCGAGTGAGTCGAGTGTGACCAAAATGTGACCAGTGTGACCAGAGTGTGAGGAGAGTGTGTCCCGAGTGTGAGCCGAGTGTGACCAGTGTGAGTCGAGTGTGAGCCGAGTGTGACCAGAGTGTGGCCCGAGTGTGACCAGAGTGTGAGCCGAGTGAGTCGAGTGTGACCAAAATGTGACCAGTGTGACGAGAGTGTGTCCCGAGTGTGAGCCGAGTGTGACCAGAGTGAGCCGAGTGTGACCCGAGTGTGACCCGAGTGTGAGCCGAGTGTGACCATACTGTGACCAGAGTGTGACCAGAGTGTGAGGCGAGTGTGACCAGACTGTGACCAGAGTGTGAGCCAAGTGTGAGCACAGTGTGTCCCGAGTGTGTTCCGAGTATGAGCCGAGTGTGACCAGTGTGAGTCGAGTGTGTCCCGACTGTGAGCCGAGTGTGACCAGACTGTGACCAGACTGTGACCAGTGTGACCCGAGTGAGTCGAGTGTCACCAGTATGTGACCAGTGTGACCAGAGTGTGAGCCGAGAGTGAGCCGAGTGTGACCAGAGTGTGAGCCAAGTGTGAGCCCAGTGTGTCCCGAGTGTGTCCCGAGTGTGTCCCGAGTGTGAGCCGAGTGTGACCAGTGTGAGTCGAGTGTGAGTCAAGTGTGACCAGAGTGTAAGCCGAGTGTGAGCCGAGTGTTTCCCGAGCGTGAGCCAAGTGTCAGCAGTGTGAGTCGAGTGTGAGTCGAGTGTGACCAGAGTGTGAGCCGAGTGTGACCAGACTGTGACCAGTGTGACCCGAGTGAGTCGAGTGTGAGCCGAGTGTGAGCCGAGTGTCCCGAGTGTGAGCCGAGTGTGACCAATGTGGCCTGAGTGTTAGCCGATTGTGAGTTGAGTGTGAGTCGAGTGTGACCAGTGTGACCCGAGTGCGTGACCAGTGTGAGTCGAGTGTGAGCCGAGTGTGATCCGATCATTGGTATTGATGATGAAGGTCTTACCGGCGAACAGGGCGACGTTGGCGTGTTTGGCGTCGTACGGGCATCGGGCCATTCCACTGATCTCATCGCCCAGAGCGTCCAGGCTGTCCATCTGCAGGAATGAAGGGAAAGGTATAAGGTCAAAGGTCAGAGATCAGAGGTCAAACAGCAGGAGTGTCGACACCTGCAGGAATTACAGACGTGTCTGAGACTTTTACACGCACGGCTGGGTTATTTTTAAAAGCTCTTCCTCTCTCGGTTTCAACAAAAGAACGAGGCCTGCCAAGACCAGCGCCGGATTCACCAAAATATTCATACTGACTTTAAATAGTATTTTTGGGACTACAAAATTTTCTTAAGTAAGGCAATAGCAGTTAAAATGAATGCTATTTCTGTCTTGGCGAAACGAGCCGTCATCGGAGGCTCACATTCTCCCGCATTAGAAACACAATTAACATTCCTCCAGAAATACACGCAAACACACACGGATCAGGATGTGCTTTATTCACTTAGGGTCATGGTGTGTGTGTGTGTGTGTGTGTGTGTGTGTGTGTCGTTCACTCCTTCACTGAGGGTCATGGTGTGTGTGTGTGAGTGTGTGTCATTCACTCCTTCACTTAGGGTCACGGGACGTGCGCGCGCATGTGTGTGCGTGTGTGTGTGCGTGTTTGTCGTCAGGCCTGCGGATCCGCCCGGTAACAGCTGATGTAACGGACACCGGCTCGGGATGAGCGCGGGCCACAGATGGCTCTCGGGAGGAGGCCGCGGATCCAAGCATCCGTTCAGGAGAACATTTGTCCGCCGATGATTAATGTGGGACGACTCTGGCCCTGAAACAGACGCTCTCCTCTGAGCCGCACAGGGAGTTGGACAGCAGAAGCGAAGTCGAGGTGGACACGAGCTCGAGGGCTTCCAGGGGCGGAGTGTCTGCGGGGGGGAATCCTTCAGATTCACTCGTGTGTGCCAGATATTACAGCGACTGCTGGATGAGGAGCACAGACACACGACACGCTTCTCTCTGACTAAAACTGCAGAAGAGGAGATGATGTGATCACGGGGAAAAACACTGAAAGAGCTCAAAAC
Source organism: Siphateles boraxobius (assembly GCF_051911475.1). Classification (NCBI taxonomy): domain Eukaryota; kingdom Metazoa; phylum Chordata; class Actinopteri; order Cypriniformes; family Leuciscidae; genus Siphateles; species Siphateles boraxobius. The sequence continues at coordinate 160,795 of NW_027508842.1, forward strand.
ATGGAGACAAAATCAGCAGCTCGACATGAACACGTTCATCAGATCATACAGCCGCTCTCACAGGAGAAACTGAGCATCACACATCCTGACAGAGTCCAGGTTCCTGAGCCGCTCTAAACTGGCCCAAACTTTGAAACGTGTGTTGACTATGACTGTGCAAAAGTTAAAGTCCCCCTGTGGCGAAAATCCAGCTTTTAATGTTGTTTATGTGTCTATGTGGTGTTTTTAATATGCTTTAAGACAAAGCATGTGTAAATTCATAAGTCGACAGCATTGCTGAGTATTTTCTCCTTAAAACTGCAGTGAACCAAAGACAGTCTCAAAAACACGCTTTGAAATCGCTGGTGTTTCTGACGTCACAAACGACCTTGTAACCAATCAGATCAACGTGTGATCGTCAACCAGTGGATCTCTGAGCTGAGTGAGTGAGTGGAGGCGGGGCTCATTTGCATATTCATAGAACCACGCATACTAAATGATGCAAAAGTTTTCAGGGATAAAATGACTGACTACAGGGGGACTGTAAAAGAAAAAATATAGAAACTCGTTCAAAATGTATAAATATTGAGGAATATAAACAAAATGAAATAGTATGATAGTATTTTATTCGCTCAGAGCCTCTTTAACATGACAGAAGCGTCTCTGATAATCTTTACAGCAAAAACAATCAAGATGGATGAATTTGAAGACTTTTCTCTGTTATTTAAGACTTTTCTGAGTCAGTGTTTCACTCTCTGGGAAAACGAACCGAGGAATGTTTTTCTTTTTTGATTCTGAATAGACTGAATTCTGAATATTCTCACCTTGTAGGTCCGACAGGACGGGTTGAAGGCGTTCGTCCCGCACACGAACAGAGAGTCGTTGTTCTGCTGCAGGAGAACCTTGATGAAATTGTGGCATTCGTCCTGAAACGAGAGGAGAAACACGTACAGTACATCATCATCATCATCTTCATTTATCATTATCATCATCATCATCATCATCATCTCACATCTACATTTACATTTATTCATTTAGCTGACGCTTTTATCCAAAGCGACTCACAATTGCTATGTATGTCAGAGGTCGCACGCCTCTGGAGCAACTAGGGGTTAAGTGTCTTGCTCAGGGACACATTGGTGTCTCACAGTGGATTCGAACCCGGGTCTCTCACACCAAAGGCATGTGTCTTATCCACTGCGCCATCACCACCCACATCTCTAACAATACCAGCCAACAAAGATATTTTCTAAGAAGCTTTTGCTGATGTTCTGCTAGGTTATGAAAACAGTATTTTTCTGAAAAACTGACAGTTTTTAAAAAGCTTTATAAACCTTTTTTTCTTGGTTATGTGAATGTTAATGAAACATTAATGGAGTAGTTCACTTCAGAATTAAAGTTTCTTGATAATTTTCTCTTACCCCAAGATGTTCATGTCTTTCTTTCTTCAGTGGGAAAGAAATGAAGGTTTTTGAGGAAAACACTCCAGGATTTTCTCCATATAGTGACTTCAATGGAGTCGAACGGGTCGAAGGTCCGAATGTGAGTTTCAGTGCAGCTTCAAAGTCTCGACACGATCCAGCCGAGGAATAAGAGTCTGATCTAGACAAACCAGCGCACGTTTATAACTAAATAAACATTTATATACTTTTAACCAGTAATGCTGGTCTTGCACGAGCTGTGATGCGACACACATTACGTAATCAGGGTGAAAGGTCAAGCGTGACCTAGTGTTTACAAAGCCAACGTGCAAAGACTAAGTCCAACACCATTTACAAAAAATAAAAACAAAATAATGGTTAAAACTATGATGTTCGACGATTTTGAAACTGGAGAAGAAAATGATTCCCTACTTTTCCACCTTTCAACCTGATTATGTAATGCGTGAAGTCGTGGACGTGCAAGACCAGCATTAGTGATTATAAAGTATATAAATGTTTATTTAGTTATAAACGTGCGCTGGTTTGTCTAGATCAGACTCTTATTCCTCGGCTGGATCGAGTCGAGACTTTGAAGCTGCACTGAAACTCACATTCTGACCTTCGACCCGTTGGAGTCACTATATGGAGAAAATCCTGGAGTGTTTTCCTCAAAAACCTTCATTTCTTTCCCACTGAAGACAGAAAGACATGAACATCTTGGATGAGAGTAAACTATCAGGAAACTTTACTTCTAAAGTGAACTAATCCTTTAAGGGAATGTTATCTTTTTTATAATTTTATAATTTTGCAAGTATAATGAGAATGTTACTTTTGAATGTTCTCGGGGAAAAAAAGTAGTAGAAAACGTTCGAAAGCTCATGAGCGATGTATAAATAATGTTTTAGTGCTGCTGTTTTGAGGACATCATTAAAGATTTGATAACACTGAACACATTTTCGAATAACGGGTTTCTCCAGAGTGGCTATATATTTATATATAAATGAACTAAATAACTTTTCTACAGCAGAAATGAACATCACTGAACTTGCTTAAGCTGGACTGTTACGATATTTTCTTCTGGAAACAAACTTTGTTGCATTATTTTCCTGTTATCTCTGTAAAGCTGCTTTGAAACACTGTGTGCTGTAAAAAGCGCTGTATAAATAAAGGAGACTGGGCTTGAATGTTCCATTAATGTTACCAAAAGAACGTCCAGAACGTTCCCTGTTCCCGGATGGACTCGTCACTGACGTACCTTGTGTTTCCCCTTCATCCTGCAAGTGTCCACGTCCGCCTGTCTGGACTTCCACGTCAGCTTCTGTCGACAGGAGATCAATCTCAGATCAATAGATGCGCTCACACATTTCACTAGATTACAGGGTCAGGGGTCAAGGGTCAAGCGGGCCGTAACACACCAGGGCCTGATTAAACCTCATCGATCCGCCGTCACACACTTAATATATGATTTCCAGTCGCACTCATTCTAAGATAACGGATGTGATCAACTTTAGATGGTACAACAGTTGAAAGAGATATTACAAATATTTAGGTATATTTAGACAAAAAATCGCTTTAAATGTACACATAGATCCACTGCTGAAGAAGCTTAAACCAAAACATGAAATAAATTATCATGTAAAAAACTGCTTTCCTTATGAGGCTAGAAAGAAAATGGTGGAAAGTACTTTTTTATCTGTTATTGATGATGCGGATCTTGTTTATATGAAACTGGATTGTGTGTATCATGCAGCAGATTCACGTATTCATCACTGTATATATGAATCATTGGCATGGACATCTTTACATCATAGAAGGAAATTGCACATGTATATGTTCATTGCAAAGGTACTTTTAGGTAAATTGCCCTCATATATCTCGAATCTCTTTTTATATAAATAGTTATTGTACTAGATCTCCATCACACATTCGGTTAAGAGTTCCGAAGGTATCCTAGATAAGAGATAGTGATATCTCAATGGGATTTGGATAAATAAATAAATAAACAAACACACTCCTTGTCGAGCGTCTCTGTCGGTCACATGACGCACGGCGGCGGCTCCTGATTGGATGAAGCTCTTAGTGGCGTCGCTCAGGCTCGTTTGCTGCCAGGTAATTAAGAGGAACGCAGAACTCAATCCTGAGAAACTGGAGCAGGACTCACCTTGCTGAAGAAGATCTCCTCGCTGGAGGCCGTCTCGATGTCCACGGTGTAAATGTGATCTCTGTGAAGACACATCAGCAGCGTCATTCACTTCAGCTGCAATATCACACACACACACACACACACACCTCAGAGCTAGAACACCAGAGTTACAATATTAAGAGCAATTATCAACAATAATGTTTTCGGCATAATATTGCAGCCCAACATTGAGATGAGTTTCTGTTTTCAAGTGATATACTTTATGTAATACTCATTCTCATTGTGCAGATGTTGTTACTGATCAGATGTTATTGGCTACAGACTACAGTATTCTGATTGATCCAAGCAATTGCTTAAGTATTTGACATAAAAGACAACACAGATACATTTAATAAGGTATATAAATAAAAATTGCCCGTAAAAAGGTTAAAAAAAATGCTCCAGGAAATCAATTCCAGGGGCAAATATTGAGTCTTTCTGTAATTTCGGAGCGTCCACACAAACACCCCTCTCCATAAGAATATTAAAAAAAAATTACATTACAATTCTTGAGTTTGAATGGTGGCGAATTCAAATTGCAAATCTGTATCCTGTTTGTTAAGACAGCAGAAATCAAATTAGTTTAAATTCTGAAATACGACTTGACGAAGACAAAAGTGTGCA
>NW_027508842.1:170000-172500 GCF_051911475.1 Siphateles boraxobius
CTGTATTTTGTTGTGACCTGAACTGAGGTTTCAAGAAACCGAAAAACCCCAAAGAAAACTGTTTCTCAGAGGCACTACAGGCCCAAACTAATAAAAGCCCAAATTAACAAGAAGCCCAGAAGAGACTGGAGCTCAAAGAAAACATTATATTACTATTATTTACACAATATAACATTATCATACATAATATTACATTATATTCCCAAACCAAGAGGTGCGACACGACCATCTTGTACACCAGCACAGCTTCAGCAATCAGCGTTCTCATTGGTGGAGGACGAGTGGGTGGAGTCTAAACCAACCAATCAATGAGAGAGACAGTGTTCACATTGGTGGAGGGCCAGTGAGTGGAGTCTAAACCAACCAATCAATGAGAGATACAGCGTTCTTATTGGTGGAGGGCGAGTGGGTGGAGTCTAAACCAACCAATCAATGAGAGAGACAGTGTTCACATTGGTGGAGGGCCAGTGGGTGGAGTCTAAAACAACCCATCAATGAGAGAGACAGCGTTCTTATTGGTGGAGGGCGAGTGGGTGGAGTCTAAACCAACCAATTAATGAGAGAGACAGTGTTCTCATTGGTGGAGGGCGAGTGGGTGGAGTCTAAACCAACCAATCAATGAGAGAGACAGCGTTCTTATTGGTTGAGGGTGAGTGGGTGGAGTCTAAACCAACCAATCAATGAGAGAGACAGCGTTCTTATTGGTTGAGGGTGAGTGGGTGGAGTATAAACCAACCAATCAATGAGAGAGACAGCGTTCTTATTGGTGGAGGGTGAGTGGGTGGAGTCTAAACCAACCAATCAATGAGAGAGACAGTGTTCTCATTGGTGGAGGACGAGTGGGTGGAGTCTAAACCAACCAATCAATGAGAGAGACAGTGTTCACATTGGTGGAGGGCCAGTGGGTGGAGTCTAAAACAACCCATCAATGAGAGAGACAGCGTTCTTATTGGTGGAGGGCGAGTGGGCGGAGTCTAAAACAACCCATCACTGAGAGAGACAGTGTTCTCATTGGTGGAGGGCGAGTGGGTGGAGTCTAAACCAACCAATTAATGAGAGAGACAGTGTTCTCATTGGTGGAGGGCGAGTGGGTGGAGTCTAAACCAACCAATCAATGAGAGAGACAGCGTTCTTATTGGTTGAGGGTGAGTGGGTGGAGTCTAAACCAACCAATCAATGAGAGAGACAGCGTTCTTATTGGTGGAGGGTGAGTGGGTGGAGTCTAAACCAACCAATCAATGAGAGAGACAGCGTTCTTATTGGTGGAGGGTGAGTGGGTGGAGTCTAAACCAACTAATCAATGAGAGAGACAGTGTTGTCATTGGTGTAGGGCGAGTGGGTGGAGTCTAAACCAACCAATCAATGAGAGAGACAGCGTTCTTATTGGTGGAGGGCGAGTGGGCGGAGTCTAAAACAACCCATCAATGAGAGAGACAGTGTTCTCATTGGTGGAGGGCGAGTGGGTGGCGTCTAAACCAACCAATCAATGAGAGAGACAGCGTTCTTATTGGTTGAGGGTGAGTGGGTGGAGTCTAAACCAACCAATCAATGAGAGAGACAGCGTTCTTATTGGTGGAGGGCGAGTGGGCGGAGTCTAAAACAACCCATCAATGAGAGAGACAGTGTTCTCATTGGTGGAGGGCGAGTGGGTGGAGTCTAAACCAACCAATCAATGAGAGAGACAGCGTTCTTATTGGTTGAGGGTGAGTGGGTGGAGTCTAAACCAACCAATCAATGAGAGAGACAGCGTTCTTATTGGTGGAGGGTGAGTGGGTGGAGTCTAAACCAACCAATCAATGAGAGAGACAGCGTTCTTATTGGTGGAGGGTGAGTGGGTGGAGTCTAAACCAACTAATCAATGAGAGAGACAGTGTTCTCATTGGTGGAGGGCCAGTGGGTGGAGTCTAAACCAACCAATCAATGAGAGAGACAGCGTTCTTATTGGTGGAGGGCGAGTGGGCGGAGTCTAAACCAACCAATCAATGAGAGAGACAGCGTTCTTATTGGTGGAGGGCGAGTGGGTGGAGTCTAAACCAACCAATCAATGAGAGGGACAGCGTTCTTATTGGTGGAGGGCGAGTGGGCGGAGTCTAAAACAACCCATCAATGAGAGAGACAGCGTTCTTATTGGTGGAGGGTGAGTGGGCGGAGTCTAAAACAACCCATCAATGAGAGAGACAGCGTTCTTATTGGGGGAGGGCGAGTGGGCGGAGTCTAAAACAACCCATCAATGAGAGAGACAGCGTTCTTATTGGTGGAGGGTGAGTGGGCGGAGTCTAAAACAACCCATCAATGAGAGAGACAGCGTTCTTATTGGTGGAGGGTGAGTGGGCGGAGTCTAAAACAACCCATCAATGAGAGAGACAGCGTTCTTATTGGGGGAGGGCGAGTGGGCGGAGTCTAAAACAACCCATCAATGACAGAGTGATCAGGTGTCTCACTGCAAGACACATGTTTAATCAAACAAGCATGTTCACCATGAGAAATCAGATTTGAGTTC
>NW_027508842.1:177500-200000 GCF_051911475.1 Siphateles boraxobius
CGCGTCAGGAGAGGTTTGTGATGAGACGCTCCTGATATCAGCTGTGCCATGTCATTTTTCTAATGGAGATTTCTCATTAATTTAGCGTCTGGCATCATAGATCACAGGTCTGTGTTTGTCTCGAAGGTTGCGCTCAGAGTCATCGTCTCACTCCGAGGAAAAACACCGACGCGGGACAAAAGCATCTAAACTCAATTGTTGTGTTACGTGAGCCGAATACAGAGTTTACGGAGCAGATCCGCTCCTAGAGCCTGTAATTTAATTTTACACTTAGAATAATTGGTGCTAATTTGAGGCGCTCATGAGGAGAATATAGAAAGTGACGTGTAGAGACACAGAGAAACAACAACAATAGCAGGAATCATTATTCAGGATGGAGGAACACGTTCCTGGATTTATACACACTCAGCATTCAATAAACATACATGTTTAAAATCATTTAAGAATTAAACAACATGGATGAGATCGCAGTTATTCTCAAAGATCCCTCTTTCTTGATGAGAAGTTCATATCGACTTTTCAGTGCAAACTACAATGATGAGGATTTAAATTATAGTTAATCTAACCCTAATTCAAATCATACAAACACAAAATCAAGGTTGTGTTACTCTAGAGCTGCAGAATTGACGTATGTTTGTTCCAAAATCCAGAAACAAGTTCATTTCAGCACTTCTGGTCTTTAGTTTCATGTGTGAAATACAGTCTGTGTTGTTGAACACAAGCTCGAGATATTGTCATGTTTTACTCTAGGGCATTAAATACACCAGTAACTCCCTCTTGTGATTTTTTAAAAGTTTTTATATTGATTTGAAATTGCTTCTTCTGACTGCGACATCACTCGTCTCGCTTATAATCACGCTCCTGCAAACTATTCTAACTCTTCAATGTTTTTAAATAAAGACTAGTGACGCTGAAGTCATGCGACCGTGGTTCGTTTACAGCCAACGTTTAGATTACAGCTTCAGCCTCGATAACAGATCATCATGATGCATAAAAAGATGATGAAGAATCATTTATGTAAGAATCATAAATGTTTGTTGGTTTTAGAGCTTTTTTTCCGCAGTAATCCTAAAAAATCCTGTTGTGTTGTTGTCGAGGGAAGCAGTGTGATGATAAAACCTACTAACATACTGTTGTTTTATTAAAGATCAGGCTGTTCTTGAAACCTCAATATTAACCGTTTCTGTTTCTAAAGCAGCAGTTTTATCATAATTACAGCAGAACACACAATACCAGAGCAAATATTAGTTTACATGAGCAGCAAAAAGACGTGATTCTCGAGGAGATGCGAGAGATTGCAGCAGAAACGACCGTACACCTGATAAAGCCCGTCTGCATTTCAACGTTTCCGATTCCGTTCTCGAATCTGCTTATCGATCCCAATTGCAATCCATTTATCATTTTTTTTTAAAAAGGTTAAAAAAAAAACTAAAAAAAACCTATATATGATTCACTTTTAGTCTTATTGCTAAACATTTATTTGTGCTCAGGGCCGTTCGGGCACTCTTCAGATTTGGGTAGCCCGAAATGAATTTTACTAGCCCAAATAAAAAGATTTTTTAATGTAGAAAATTGTTTAAGAACATAAGACCTTACTGGGAAGAGATCCACAAACATATAAACTATGTATTTAATGTAAACATTCCACTTAAATGTGACACTGTATTTGGGCAATCTAGGGTGTGAAACATGGAACATCAATGATAAAAAACTGCTGGCGATACTATCGGCAGCCAGTAAGAAATCTGCGACGAGGAAATGGTTAAAAGCAGACACACCCACCATTGATGAATGGATTGAAATTGTCTATGAGATTTATATTATGGAAAAGATATCCTTTTCCCTTAAAGTTGAAAAAGAAAAGTTTTATAAGATTTGGACCAAATGGACTGAGTATGTAAAACCAATTAGATCTGATTTCATTTGAGATCTAATTCATTTCATTTGTGTAGATTTGCCCTCTTTATATGTGATGTTTTCATTACCTGAAATGGTGCGCTACCCGGTTCTGTTATGCTTTGTTATCGTTCCCAACTCAATAAATAGCAGTGTGTAAAAGAACATTTCAGAAGGGCAATATATATTTTCTGAATCCACCCTTACCTATGTACTTGAACGACCAAAGTTGTAATTAATGTATGTGATGGGTATTTGCTCTTCCAAATAGAAAGTGAATTAAAAAAAAAGAAAAAAAAAAAGAAAATTGGTTAGGAGTCAAAACATCAATCAAAAACGTTTTCAAAACACAAATATCAACAAGTGCGCAGCTCCGTTGTTTTAAAGTCTTATTGCTAAACATTTAATTACAGGCTTAACAACAGGATAAAGAATGTTTGCCTGTGGTTTAAAAACACCATACAAAAACAACTAGCCTTACTAATAAATATTTCAATCATTATTAAAGACAAGTAAACACAAAGTAATTAAAAAAAACAAATAAAAAATTAGCAATCGCAACAAATAGACACAACTGAACAAAGATATGATGCAAAGAAACTGTGTTTTAAGATTTTCAGGTGTTCCGGTACAGAAACTGTAATCAAACGTAAAATAATACTGCACTTTATAAATACAATATACATTACAAATATAGTTGCAAAACTTATTCAGTGAAGAACTAGTGAGTTTTCTCTTTGTCTTGAGTTGTTTGATGAGTTATTAAAGAGACGCGGCAGGAATATTAGTGCTGTCCCTTTAAGAGCTGGCCAGTATAACTCGTCTGAAGACCAGTATAACACACGTGTTCAGCACTGGAAACGGTCTCGTCTCGTCTGAAGACCAGTATAACACATGTGTTCAGCACTGGAAACGGTCTCACGCCTGAAGACCAGTATAACACACGTGTTCAGCACTGGAAACAGTCTCACGCCTGTAGACCAGTATAACACACGTGTTCAGCACAGGAAACGGTCTCGTCTCGTCTGAAGACCAGTATAACACACGTGTTCAGCACTGGAAATAGTCTCTCGCCTGAAGACCAGTATAACACACGTGTTCAGCACTGGAAACGGTCTCGTCTCGTCTGAAGACCAGTATAACACACGTGTTCAGCACTGGAAACGGTCTCACGCCTGAAGACCAGTATAACACACATGTTCAGCACTGGAAACGGTCTCACGCCTGAAGACCAGTATAACACACGTGTTCAGCACTGGAAACAGTCTCACGCCTGAAGACCAGTACAACACATGTGTACAGCACTAGAAATGGTCTCACGCCTGAAGACCAGTATAACACACGTGTTCAGCACTGGAAACGGTCTCACGCCTGAAGACCAGTATTACACATGTGTTCAGCACTAGAAATGGTCTCGTGTCACGCCTGAAGACCAGTTTAACACACGTGTTCAGCACTGGAAACGGTCTCACGCCTGAAGACCAGTATAACACACGTGTTCAGCACTGGAAACGGTCTCACGCCTGTAGACCAGTATAACACACGTGTTCAGCACTAGAAACGGTCTTGTCTCGTCTGAAGACCAGTATAACACACGTGTTCAGCACTGGAAACAGTCTCACGTCTGAAGACCAGTATAACACACGTGTTCAGCACTGGAAACGATCTCGTCTCGTCTGAAGACCAGTATAACACACGTGTTCAGCACTGGAAACAGTCTCACGCCTGAAGACCAGTATAACACACGTGTTCAGCACTGGAAACAGTCTCACGCCTGAAGACCAGTATAACACACGTGTACAGCACTGGAAACGGTCTCACGCCTGAAGACCAGTATAACACACGTGTTCAGCACTGGAAACGGTCTCACGCCTGAAGACCAGTATAACACACGTGTTCAGCACTGGAAACGGTCTCACGCCTGAAGACCAGTATTACACATGTGTTCAGCACTAGAAATGGTCTCGTGTCACGCCTGAAGACCAGTTTAACACACGTGTTCAGCACTGGAAACAGTCTCACGCCTGAAGACCAGTATAACACACGTGTTCAGCACTGGAAACGGTCTCACGCCTGAAGACCAGTATAACACACGTGTACAGCACTGGAAACGGTCTCACGCCTGAAGACCAGTATAACACACGTGTTCAGCACTGGAAACGGTCTCACGCCTGAAGACCAGTATAACACACGTGTTCAGCACTGGAAACGGTCTCACGCCTGAAGACCAGTATTACACATGTGTTCAGCACTAGAAATGGTCTCGTGTCACGCCTGAAGACCAGTTTAACACACGTGTTCAGCACTGGAAACAGTCTCACGCCTGAAGACCAGTATAACACACGTGTTCAGCACTGGAAACGGTCTCACGCCTGAAGACCAGTTTAACACACGTGTTCAGCACTGGAAACGGTCTCACGCCTGAAGACCAGTATAACACACGTGTTCAGCACTGGAAACAGTCTCACGCCTGAAGACCAGTATAACACACGTGTTCAGCACTGGAAACGGTCTCACGCCTGAAGACCAGTATAACACACGTGTTCAGCACTGGAAACGGTCTTGTCTCGTCTGAAGACCAGTATAACACACGTGTTCAGCACTGGAAACAGTCTCACATCTGAAGACCAGTATAACACATGTGTTCAGCACTGGAAACGATCTCGTCTCATCTGAAGACCAGTATAACACACGTGTTCAGCACTGGAAACGATCTCGTCTCGTCTGAAGACCAGTATAATACACGTGTTCAGCACTGGAAACAGTCTCACGCCTGAAGACCAGTATAACACACGTGTTCAGCACTGGAAACAGTCTCACGCCTGAAGACCAGTATAACACACGTGTACAGCACTGGAAACGGTCTCACGCCTGAAGACCAGTATAACACACGTGTTCAGCACTGGAAACAATCTCACGCCTGAAGACCAGTATAACACACGTGTTCAGCACTGGAAACGGTCTCACGCCTGAAGACCAGTATAACACACGTGTTCAGCACTGGAAACGGTCTCACGCCTGAAGACCAGTATAACACACGTGTTCAGCACTGGAAACGGTCTCACGCCTGTAGACCAGTTTTACACATGTGTTCAGCACAAGAAATGGTCTCGTGTCACGCCTGAAGACCAGTTTAACACACGTGTTCAGCACTGGAAACAGTCTCACGCCTGAAGACCAGTATAACACACGTGTTCAGCACTGGAAACGGTCTCACGCCTGAAGACCAGTATAACACACGTGTTCAGCACTGGAAACGGTCTCACGCCTGAAGACCAGTATAACACATGTGTTCAGCACTGGAAACGGTCTCACGCCTGAAGACCAGTATTACACATGTGTTCAGCACTGGAAACGGTCTCACGCCTGAAGACCAGTATAACACACGTGTTCAGCACTGGAAACGGTCTCACGCCTGAAGACCAGTATAACACACGTGTTCAGCACTGGGAACGGTCTCACGCCTGAAGACCAGTATAACACATGTGTTCAGCACTGGAAACGGTCTCACGCCTGAAGACCAGTATAACACACGTGTTCAGCACTGGAAACGGTCTCACGCCTGAAGACCAGTATAACACATGTGTTCAGCACTGGAAACGGTCTCACGCCTGAAGACCAGTATTACACATGTGTTCAGCACTGGAAACGGTCTCACGCCTAAAGACCAGTATAAAACATGTGTTCAGCACTGGAAACGGTCTCACGTCTGAAGACCAGTATAACACACGTGTTCAGCACTGGAAACGGTCTCACGCCTGAAGACCAGTATAACACACGTGTTCAGCACTGGAAACGGTCTCACGCCTGAAGACCAGTATAACACACGTGTTCAGCACTGGAAACGGTCTCACGCCTGAAGACCAGTATAACACATGTGTTCAGCACTGGAAACGGTCTCACGCCTGAAGACCAGTATAACACATGTGTTCAGCACTGGAAACGGTCTCACGCCTGAAGACCAGTATAACACATGTGTTCAGCACTGGAAACGGTCTCACGCCTAAAGACCAGTATAACACACGTGTTCAGCACTGGAAACGGTCTCGTCTCGTCTGAAGACCAGTATAACACACGTGTTCAGCACTGGAAACGGTCTCACGCCTGAAGACCAGTATAACACACGTGTTCAGCACTGGAAACGGTCTCACGCCTGAAGACCAGTATAACACACGTGTTCAGCACTGGAAACGGTCTCACGCCTGAAGACCAGTATAACACATGTGTTCAGCACTGGAAACGGTCTCACGCCTGAAGACCAGTATAACACATGTGTTCAGCACTGGAAACGGTCTCACGCCTAAAGACCAGTATTACACATGTGTTCAGCACTGGAAATGGTCTCACGCCTGAAGACCAGTATAACACACGTGTTCAGCACTGGAAACGGTCTCACGCCTGAAGACCAGTATAACACACGTGTTCAGCACTGGAAACGGTCTCACGCCTGAAGACCAGTATAACACATGTGTTCAGCACTGGAAACGGTCTCACGCCTGAAGACCAGTATAACACACGTGTTCATCACTGGAAACGGTCTCACGCCTGAAGACCAGTATAACACACGTGTTCAGCACTGGAAACGGTCTCACGCCTGAAGACCAGTATTACACATGTGTTCAGCACTGGAAACGGTCTCACGCCTAAAGACCAGTATAACACATGTGTTCAGCACTGGAAACGGTCTCACGCCTGAAGACCAGTATAACACACGTGTTCAGCACTGGAAACGGTCTCACGCCTGAAGACCAGTATAACACATGTGTTCAGCACTGGAAACGGTCTCACGCCTGAAGACCAGTATAACACACGTGTTCAGCACTGGAAACGGTCTCACGCCTGAAGACCAGTATAACACACGTGTTCAGCACTGGAAACGGTCTCACGCCTGAAGACCAGTATAACACACGTGTTCAGCACTGGAAACGGTCTCACGCCTGAAGACCAGTATAACACACGTGTTCAGCACTGGAAACGGTCTCACGCCTGAAGACCAGTATAACACACGTGTTCAGCACTGGAAACGGTCTCACGCCTGAAGACCAGTATAACACACGTGTTCAGCACTGGAAACGGTCTCACGCCTGAAGACCAGTATAACACACGTGTTCAGCACTGGAAACGGTCTCACGCCTGAAGACCAGTATAACACACGTGTTCAGCACTGGAAACGGTCTCACGCCTGAAGACCAGTATAACACACGTGTTCAGCACTGGAAACGGTCTCACCCCTGAAGACCAGTATAACACACGTGTTCAGCACTGGAAACGGTCTCACGCCTGTAGACCAGTATAACACACGTGTTCATCCTGGAAACGGTCTCGTGTCACGCCTGTAGACCAGTATAACACACGTGTTCAGCACTGGAAACGGTCTCGTGTCACGCCTGTAGACCAGTATAACACACGTGTTCAGCACTGGAAACGGTCCCGTGTCACGCCTGTAGACCAGTATAACACACGTGTTCAGCACTGGAAACGGTCTCGTGTCACGCCTGTAGACCAGTATAACACACGTGTTCAGCACTGGAAACGGTCTCGTGTCACGCCTGTAGACCAGTATAACACACGTGTTCAGCACTGGAAACGGTCTCGTGTCACGCCTGTAGACCAGTATAACACACGTGTTCAGCACTGGAAACGGTCTCGTGTCACGCCTGTAGACCAGTATAACACACGTGTTCAGCACTGGAAATGGCCTCGTCTCATCTGAAGACCAGTATAACACACGTGTTCAGAACTGGAAATGGCCTCGTCTCACCTGAAGACCAGTATAACACACGTGTTCAGCACTGGAAATGGCCTCGTCTCATCTGAAGACCAGTATAACACACGTGTTCAGCACCTTCTTTCATCTGCTTTTCACACTCTTCTCTTTAACTTCTGGCAGTCTGTAGAACTCGAAATGTTCTTTCCCGGTGCGACCGATTAGTACAGACCAAAACATGACCATTTTTCATTAGCAATAATCAGCCAATCATGCGAGTCATTCAGTTCAGTGGCATTGTTTACATTCAGTGCCTCCAAGATGGCCGACTTCCGCCTTGATGACGTGTAGTGAAAACACTCTATTGTTTAAAGTCATAATAATATGCTCAGAAAGGAAGGAATAAGAGGAAATACATTTTGAACTTTTTTTTATAACAAGTATCCGATTCCTGACCTCAAGCATTCGATTCCAGAATTAAACCGATTTTCGATTCCCACCCCTAGTCTTCTACAATGAAGTGTGTGAGCGAAGCTTTTCCTCAGTTTTACTGACGCATGCAGCGGTCCTGCGGTGTTGATGTGCTGGAATGGCTTTAACAGGAGCAAACGCTCAGACACAAAGAGACTCAAAGCTGTCAGCAACATCTCAGCGCTGAACGCCCGCTGTGAGGATTATGCTCCTTTCCAGATAAAACCGTCCAATGCTGCAAAATAAACAGCAGCGCTAAAGCAGCTTATGCTCCCGACGCCAGAAACTGCATTCTCATATCGCAAAGTGGAAGTTTAGACTTCAAAACAGCCCTTGAGGATTCCTGACGGAGAAAATGAGCATCAGCTCACCGTGAAGGATCATGCGAAGGCCTGGAGTGTGTGTGTGTGTGTGTGTGTGTGTGTGTGTGTGTGTGTGTGTGTGTGTGTGTGTGTGTGTGTGTGTGTGTGTGTGTGTGTGTGTGTGTGTGTGAAGAGCAGAACAAAGAGCTGTTATCACATCAGCGGCAGGGGAACGTTCATTATAAACCTTCGACTGACGGCAATCCAGTGTCCTCTGAACACACACACACACACACACACACACACATTCTGTCCTCATTTACTTGTCGCTCAAACCTCGATAACTCTACTCACTAATCGCTTCCACCGTTTATAATCAAGCTCTAACTCACACATCCAGGGAAAATGTGTTTAAATAAACACTGACGTGACCAAACCAAACATTATTCAGACATCAGATATGATTTTTGATATTATTTTTACTAGTGTGTGCAGGACTCTATAGTTCATTTCTGTAAGTGAGGAGAGCAAAATAAAGTAAACTGTGACATATATTATACCCAATAATTCTTCATACAGCGACTACCAGTAAAATATGGGGCCGTAAAAATGATTCGGACACTTTGAGCTGATCATGTTTTGCTGAAGTGTTTGTTCTTTAATAACTAATGCACCTTTTTACACCACAGACTGAACAACATGAAGCATTGCTTGGTGATTGTTTGAGCTAAACTGGTATTATCTAATTGTGTAGTTAAATTTAACAGCTGACAGATATTCAACATAATTCATGTGTGAGAGTCTAACAGAAGGACGGACAAAACCAGTCAAATATCAACTGAGTTCTGGTCAGATTTTATTACCAACTATAGCGAATAAACTGATAATGTGAGAAATGTTGAAGGTTTTGACTGTATATAAAACCAAACTCATGTAAAATTGATCATCAACAGAAAATCATCCAGTAAGTGTGTTTTCAGGAGTCAAACGAGTTTAATTTCAGGAATAAATGTTTTTTTCCCAGTGGAGCTCCAGATATTAAACTCCTCAAATGAGCCGCGGACACAATCTGCCTTCCATTATCATGTCATTCAGACGCTTTTGTCCACGTCGTTTATCATCGTTGACCGAACGGGTCATTCTGTGTCTCAGCGCGAGATAATCGAGCGTCTCTGACGCCGTTCACACAGACGTAATATCCAGAAAGATAAATCCCACAATCCCTCACTGAGGGTTACTATAGATAACTAAATCTAAAATCATTTAAAAAAAAAAAAAATACTTGAAATAAAATGAACATTAACTGAAATTAAATAAAAATAAAAATAAATAAATGTCTAATAAAAATGAAAAAACAACAAAATTCCAAAACTTTAAAAAAGAAAGAAAAAGAAAATGGAAAATATAAGAAAGTTGGCACACCACAGTCGCTTACATGGGAAAATAAATAAGTGTTCCCACCAAAAGTGACATTTCGAGCTCTTCATCAATACTAGAATATCTAAATAATACTAAAATATCATCGCTGTGCGTGTTAAAGCTTCTCACTGTGATTCCTGAGGAATCTGAATAATGTAAAGCGGAGTAATGGAATTGAGGAGTATATCCACTCGACTAATGAATCCGGCTGGATCATCCGCTCTCAGGGAACACCATCCTTTATTTCCTCCAGGAACAATGAAAGACACGAGCGTAAAAACGTCCTCCATCCCTCATGAAACACAAACACAATCTCCAGAAACAACATGATTCATAGGAGCTCCTTCTGAATGTTTTCCTATCAATAACTAAATCTGACCTCAGATCAGAGAAGAACAAACTCTTCCTCATGTCTTCCACATCACACACAGGTTGAGTTACGGTTAGATATTCAGTCACGGGTTCATTTTAACACACGTGACCTCGTTAGCATTAGCACATCCGCGTCGTTCTGCTCGCTAGTTCCTGCTAACCTATTAAACACTGGAACACTGAGACTCAATGCGTGTTTACATATATTTGAAATGTTGGTTTAGTGTTCCTGAAACGCTGGAGTCAAAGTCTGTCATCAGAATGATTGTGTTTAATTCCCTCCCGAAGCGTCTCACACACACGAGTGTGTTCCCGAACGCAAGAGAACACGACAGCGTTCCCTGTGTTTCGTCTGTCGCTCTGAGACACACTCGTTTATGATGGAGGGAAAAAGAGCCGGACTGAAGAAACTTACAGTTTTATTACTGATATTCTGCACCAATTTCCCTGGAAGTGACGATTTACTGTAAAAAATTATGATTTTAACGGTAAAAGTGCTACGGTGAAAAACTGTTAATTGGTTAGCAGAAAGTTTCCGTATTAAATACGGTGAATAACTGTGATAGATCTAACCGTACAGTTTTGGACATCATTGTACAAATCATTGTATAATTTACAGTGAAAAAAATGTAAATTGACATTCCCACAATTCCCTGCATGACACTTCACATTTGATGTTTTTTGTTGAAATAACGGTTTCTTAGTTTTTCTAATCAGTTATGCACATTAGGGTTTTATGTTAAATACATTTTTCTTGTATTTTTAAAATGTAATGTTTAGTGTTTGTGTGAGTGACACTGTGCAGCTTCTATATATTACTATTAACGTTCTCATCTTGAGGAAAAGCTGCTTGTGATGAGCTTTGATTGATCATGTGACTCTTATCTCCGCTGTGATTGGTGGTTGTCAAATTATTACAATGGTACAAAACTGATATTATTACTTCAATATGTCGGTAAATTAACATTATATAAGTTAATGAAATACGTTTTTTTACTGTAAATTTAAGTTACGACTGTAAAACCTAAAATGTTGCTACCGTTTTACCGTAAATCTACCAATTGTTTTTACAGTGTTTTCTTGAACACATGGGATGGAAACGTTGCTTTACTAACGCAAATGATTTCTCATCCCACTGGTTTGGTGTGTTTTCCTCTAAGCAGGAAACACATGAGGATACACAGGAAGTCAAGACACCATCGGTCACATGACACCTCCAGCGAAGAGTGAACTTATGAGACGCCAGAGAGTGTGTGTGTGTGTGTGTGTGTGTGTGCGGAGGTAAATCCCAGCGCTGCAGATTATAGTGTCTCTATCTGAGGGAACAGACGCCCCTCCAGCGCTGCTCCTTTATTTCCCTCAACGGGATTAAAGCCATGAATCCGTCAGCATTACCATTAGCACTGCGACTCACAGGGAGTTTCTTCAGCTACACTCACATTACACTCTTTTACAGTCGTGATGTTGTGTTTGGTCTCTACTAGAGCAGGTTTTCCTGCTTGGATGTTGATTATTTTCCTCATATTCTCCATTGTTGCGGCTCCTCTCTTCCCAGTCTGTCAGTAACGCTCTGTTTACTTCCTGTCTCTATGAAGCCCCTCCTTCTGAAAAGCACACTGTGCTCTGATTGGTCGGCTGGAACAGTGTGTTGTGATTGGTCGAGTGCTTCGAGTGTGTTTGGGAAATGTACCACACCCTTACCATAACCACCAGTTTTACACACTAATGACTAACTCAACCAGGCCCCGCCCCTTTATTCTGCGTATGAATTATTATAATGAGGAATATTGTGACGTGTTCGTTCACGGAAGAAACTTAAGATACAATGGGAGGCGTTTCAGGAGTTCAGAAACACTGACACTGATATAGAGAATAACTGGAGCTTCTTCATGATGAAACAGCAACACTACACACTAAACACAGATGAAGATGGAGAAAAGCACAAGCGCCTGTCAAACCGTAAGAGAACAGCAGCTGATTACGGCTCATTACATCACTGTGAGTCGGGAACGTTCATGGGTTCATCCTCACTGGAGAATGATCTGGAGTCGGTCATGAGATCGGTCATGTGATCTGATGTCGGTCATGTGATCTGTAGTCGGTCATGTGATCTGGTCTGATCTGGAGTCGGTCATGTGATCTGGTATGATCTGGAGTCGGTCATGTGATCTGGTGTAGGTCATGTGATCTGGTCTGATCTGGAGTCGGTCATGTGATCTGGTGTAGGTCATGTGATCTGGTCTGATCTGGAGTCGGTCATGTGATCTGGAGTCGGTCATGTGATCTGGTGTAGGTCATGTGATCTGGTCTGATCTGGAGTCGGTCATGTGATCTGGTGTAGGTCATGTGATCTGGTCTGATCTGGAGTCGGTCATGTGATCTGGTCTGATCTGGAGTCGGTCATGTGATCTGGTCTAATCTGGAGTCGGTCATGCGATCTGGTGTAGGTCATGCGATCTGGTGTAGGTCATGTGATCTGTAGTAGGTCATGTGATCTGGAGTCGGTAATGTGATCTGGAGTCGGTCATGTGATCTGGTCTGATCTGGAGTCGGTCATGTGATCTGGTCTGATCTGGAGTCGGTCATGTGATCTGGAGTCGGTCATGTGATCTGGTGTAGGTCATGTGATATGGTCTGATCTGGAGTCGGTCATGTGATCTGCTCTGATCTGGAGTCGGTCATGTGATCTGGTCTGATCTGGAGTCGGTCATGCGATCTGGTGTAGGTCATGCGATCTGGTGTAGGTCATGTGATCTGTAGTAGGTCATGTGATCTGGAGTCGGTCATGTGATCTGGAGTCGGTCATGTGATCTGGTCTGATCCGGAGTCGGTCATGTGATCTGGTCTGATCTGATCTGGAGTCGGTCATGTGATCTGGTATGTCATGTGATCTGTAGTAGGTCATGTGATCTGAAATAAGTCATGCGATCTGCAGTCGGTCATGTGATCTGGAGTCGGTCATGTGATCTGAAGCCGGTCATGTGATCTGGTCTGATCTGGAGTAGGTCATGTGATCTGGTGTAGTTCATGTGATCTGGAGTCAGTCATGTGATCTGGAGTCGGTCATGTGATCTGGAGTTAGTCATGTGATCTGGAGTCGGTCATGTGATCTGGAGTTAGTCATGTGATCTGGAGTCAGTCATGTGATCTGGAGTCAGTCATGTGATCTGGAGTCAGTCATGTGACGTGTGTAACGCTAATCTGATGCTTCTAAAAGCGTCAGTGTTCCTGTTGAATTCACTCCTCACATCCTCACATCCCACACCACTGACTCCTACACAATGCAACAGCATCTGAGACATCACATACTCACACAAACTCACTCTCTCACACACACTACTGACTCCTACACAACACAACACAACACATCTGAGACGCACAACCCTTCATCATGAGGACAATCTGATGACCGACAGAGCTCACACACACAAACACACACAGTTGTGGCAGGCCCAACTGTGTCACTTAGTGTATATTGCAGACGTGTTAAAGTCTGAAGATGAAAAAAAAGAAAAGAAAAAGATGGCTCAACCCTTAAGAACTCTTCAGATCAGAGTCCTGCACTCGGGTCGGGTGCGGTTTGGGTTCGGCTGCCGGTGGTCAGGTTGGGTGCAGGTCGGGTGCGGGTCGGATGTGGGTCGGGTGTGGGTCAGGTCGGGTGCGGGTCAGGTTGGTGCGGGTCAGGTCGGGTGCGGGTTGGGTTCGGGTCAGGTCGGGTGCGGGTCAGGTTGGGTCGTTGCGGGTCAGGTCAGGTGGGTGCGGGCTAGGACAGGTCGGGTCGGTGCGGGTCAGGTTGGGTAGGGATCGGATCGGGTGCGGGTCGGGTCGGGTGCGGGTCGGGTGCGGATCGGAACGGGTGCGGGTCGGGTGCAGGGGGCGGGTCGGGTGCGGGTCAGGTCGGGTGTGGGTCGGGTGCGGGTCGGGTGCGGGTCAGGTGCAGGTCAGGTCGGGTGTATATATATATATATATATACACACACACACACACACACACACACACACACACACACAGGTGTACAGTCCCGTAACACAGAGTGACGAAACAACTAAATAAATCAAAGATATTTAACTAAGCAAATATGTACACAAACTCACAAGTATCCAAACTCACACTCACTAAATCATTCTATAATTTTTACATCATTGAAACGGTTAGACTTTCTTCTGTGAAAGAACACACTTCATGAGTTCAACACTGACGGTCACTGTATGACCAGCAGAACATCTTCAGTATGAGAGTAAATAATATAATGTTTTTACTGAACACCTGATGGGCTCGAGGAGGAATAAAGGCTCTTCACACTCGGATGAGCATGTGGGTCACAGAGTGTGTGTGTGTGTGTGTGTGTGTTTGTGAGTGTGTTGGGGCTCATCAGTAATGGGGAACGGAGCTCTTTGTCTCCTTCTCACGTGATTCACACTGACGCCTTTGTCCAAACCACACTGAGAACCAGTTAAACCAGGACCAGCAATTAGCAGAGCCCCATGAGGTCCCCGACACACTCCCAGCATGCACTCCGTGACACACACTCCCAGCATGCACTGCGCGACACAAACTCCCAGCATGCACTGCGGGACACACACTCCCAGCATGCACTGCACTGACCAAATTACGTGAGTACTACTGAGTACCGATTCACATTAAATCCATCAGTGCCAAATTTCGGTACCTGACTACCTGAGACTCACACACACACACACACACGCATTGTTCAAAATTCATGTATAACTGTGATGAAAGGTTTTGATCCAGTTCAAATGTTGATTACTGTACATACATAACATTACAATTTTTCTGTTACAAAACCAAACAATATAACGAAAGAAAAGAAAAAAACAACTCAAACCTCACCTCTTTAGCTCTACTAATCATTCATATAAAATCTAAAAATAAGGAATGTCATACAATTAATTTGCAATAAGAAAAGGTAATTGCTCCAGAAAAGATCCCCGACTTCTTCCAAAAAGTCCTAAAGCTGAGCGGATCTCATATTCATAATCCAGTGCAGACTGACCTCCGTCATCGTGACCTTTGACCTGCACTAGTGTGTGTGAGGATGCAACCATTAAACTGGTGTGTGTTCTGCTGCGCTGTAATGAAGAACCGCATGAGTTCCACTGTTGGTGTCTGAGAGATCCGAGGAACGAGTGTGTTTAACCCAAACAAGAGGAAGCGTTTCTGCCGCTGGTTCTGAAGGTCTTGTGTTTGATTATCAGAGTCTGAAGACAAGAGACCAGACAGAGACTTCCTGTGGCCTCGGGGTCACATGTTTTGTCTAACCTCTCTCTCTCTCTCACACACACACACACACACACACACACACATAAAATCTCTAATCAGCATTTCTTCAGAGAACAGAAACCAGCTAATTCAGTTTAGTGTGAAAGTTTAGTGCCAAATGCCAAACTCTCACAGTCCTGTTACTAAATCTGATAACACACACACACACACACACACACACACACACACTCAGCACAATCACTCACACACACACACACACACTCACTCACACACATACACACACACTCGAGCGCACACACACACACACATACACACACACTCGAGCGCGCACACACACACACACACACACACACACACACACACACACACACACACACACACACACACTCCAGCTCTAGTACTGTATTGTTGACTCTGTGTGATGATTGTTCCTGACATGCCGTGTGTCCCAGAGCGGGAAGTTCCACATGAATCGAGCTCTTGTTCCCCGTTTAACCATTAAACAACGGCTCCCACATTAACCAGCATCGCCAGTGAAGCGCACCGCTCGTTAGACGAGCCTCAATTAAGCCCAGTTTATTTGACACACTGTCACATTCCATACGGACGCCTGGACGATGAACGGATCTTTTCATTACAGTAACCTGGGAAAAACAGTCCGGAGCGATTAGCATATGAAAACCGTGGAGTCGCACAGAGAAACAACAGGATAGTGAGTTACTGGAGAACCAGCGTGTGGATCCTCAGAGCTCACTGGAGATCAGCATCACTGGACACACACACACACACACACACACACACACACTCACACATACACTCAGTTCATCTGAAATCTCACAGCAGAGAAACTCCCTGAATCAGACCAACTATTGCTTTCTGATTTTCATCTTCATCTGATCTACATCTAATCTTCCTCCTAATCTGATCTTCATCTTCATCTGATCTTCATCTTCATCTGATCTACATCTTCATCTGATCTTCATCTTCATCTGATCTTCATCTTCATCTTAATCTGATCTTCATTTTCATCTGATCTACATCTTCATCTGATCTACATCTTCATCTGATCTTCATCTTCATCTGATCTACATCTTAATCTGATCTTCATCTTCATCTGATCTACATCTAATCTTCATCCTAATCTGATCTTCATCTTCATCTGATCTTCATCTGATCTTCATCTGATCTTCATCTTCATCTGATCTACTTCTGATCTTCATCTGATCTTCATCTTCATCTGATCTTCATCTTCATTTGATCTTCATCTTCATCTGATCTTCATCTGATCTTCATCTTCATCTGATCTTCATCTGATCTTCATCTTCATCTGATCTACATCTGATCTTCATCTTCATCTGATCTACATCTTCATCTGATCTACATCTGATCTTCATCTTCATCTGATCTACATCTGATCTTCATCTTCATCTGATCTTCATCTTCATCTGATCTACATCTTCATCTGATCTTCATTTTCATCTGATTTACATCTTCATATGATCTACATCTTCATCTGATCTTCATCTTCATCTGATCTACATCTTCATCTGATCTTCATTTTCATCTGATCTACATCATCTGATCTTCATCTTCATCTGATCTACATCTTCATCTGATCTTCATCCTCATCTGATCTACATCTGAACTTCATCTTCATCTGATCTTCATCTCCATCTGATCTACATCTGATTTTCATCTTCATCTGATCTTCATCTGCATCTGATCTTCATCTTAATATGATCTTCATCTTCATTTGATCTTCATCTTCATCTGATCTACATCTGATCTTCATCTTCATCTGATCTACATCTTCATCTGATCTTCATCTTCATCTGATCTTCATCTTCATCTGATCTTCATCTTCATCTGATCTACTTCTGATCTTCATCTGATCTTCATCTGATCTTCATCTTCATCTGATCTTCATCTTCATTTGATCTTCATCTTCATCTGATCTTCATGTTCATCTGATCTACATCTGATCTTCATCTTCATCTGATCTACATCTTCATCTGATCTACATCTGATCTTCATCTTCATCTGATCTACATCTGATCTTCATCTTCATCTGATCTTCATCTTCATCTGATCTACATCTTCATCTGATCTTCATTTTCATCTGATCTACATCTTCATCTGATCTACATCTTCATCTGATCTTCATCTTCATCTGATCTACATCTTCATTTGATCTTCATTTTCATCTGATCTACATCATCTGATCTTCATCTTCATCTGATCTACATCTTCATCTGATCTTCATCTTCATCTGATCTACATCTGAACTTCATCTTCATCTGATCTTCATCTCCATCTGATCTCCATCTGATTTTCATCTTCATCTGAATCTGAACTTCATCTTAATATGATCTTCATCTTCATTTGATCTTCATCTTCATCTGATCTACATCTGATCTTCATCTTCATCTGATCTACATCTTCATCTGATCTTCATCTTCATCTGATCTTCATCTTCATCTGATCTACATCTTCAGCTGATCTTCATCTTCATCTGATCTACATCTAATCTTCATCTTAATCTGATCTTCATCTTCATCTGACCTTCATCTTCATCTGATCTACATCTTCATCTGACCTACATCTTCATCTGATCTACATCTTCATCTTAATCTGATCTTCATCTTCATTTGATCATCTTCATCTGATCTACATCTGATCTTCATCTTAATCTGATCTTCATCTTCATTTGATCATCTTCATCTGATCTACATATGATCTCCATCTTAATCTGATCTTCATCTTCATTTGATCTTCATCTTCATCTGATCTGATCTTCATCTTCATCTGATCTACATCTGATCTTCATCTTCATCTGATTTACATCGGATCTTCATCTGATCTTCATCTTCTTCTGATTTACATCTGATCTTCATCTTCATCTGATTTACATCGGATCTTCATCATCTGATCTTCATCATCATCTGATCTTCATCATCTGATCTTCATCATAATATAGTGGTGATGGTGCAATGGATAAGACACATGCCTTTGGTGTGAGAGACCTGGGTTCGAATCCACTGTGAGACACCAATGTGTCCCTGAGCAAGACACTTAACCCCTAGTTGCTCCAGAGGCGTGCAACCTCTGATATATATAGCAAATTGTAAATCGCTTTGGATAAAAGCGTCAGATAAATGAATAAATGTAAATGTAATCTGATCTTCATCTGACGCTCCTCGACTGAGATGCTCTTGAGTTTCAGCTTGCAACTCTTACCTCAAAGATCTGACTTAACCCTTAAAAAACTATTTTGTTGGTATAAATTAATGTGTTCAGGCTGATTCAGCAATATTAAATCATATACTGAAGATCAGACAAAGTATCAACACCAGTTTCACTGTCATTCTGTAATTTCACGACTAAAGAATCAACCCGTTTCATCCATTACACAGAATCTGAATCATGCAAGAAGCTAATTTGATTTATTAAATATTCATTTACTACTTTTTTAATGTCATGTCAGCCGCAAGAACAAAGTAAATAACAAAAGTTATTCAATTAACAAATAAAAAGAAACATTTAACCCTCAGGTGCTCCTCAGGTTTTTTAATTTTTTTAATGAACTATATTTTAGCTTAATAATATTTTTATTGAATATACTGTATTTTTAGGGGATTTTATGGTACCAAATTGTATTTATGCAGTAGTTATTGTCCATTTATTCTTTTTTTGAGCATGGTTCTAAATAGTGCTGGGCGGTTTGACCAAAAATTTATATCATGTTTTTTTTCAAAATGATGCCGGTTTTCCGGTTTATGACGTTTTTTTTTTTCATGCATAATCAGGTGTTCAAAGCATTTTCTACTGGTTGAGAGAGGAATTACTGCAGTAAATTGACTTAGGATGGTCTATTTTACTGTCATTAGTGAATATTGTAGAATAGATTAGAGCCCAGTATAACCTAAAATTGTTATTTCTTAACGTTCTAATAACGTTCTTATAACCAGTAAGTAACGTTAATACAACGTTTATATAACGGGAGAATCGTACGTTCTAATGACGTTTGAATGATGTTCTTATAACCAAGCAAGAACGTTAATACAACGTTTATATAACGAGAGAATTGAACGTTCTTATAACGTTTTGAATGGAGTTCTTATAACCAAGAAATAACGTTAATACAACGTCTAAAAATCTGGACATTTTGAATGTTCCTAGAACATTCAGAAATAACGTTAACGTTTTTATAACTTAATGGGAACGTAATGAAAACATTCTTATAACCTAAAATTGTTAGCTGAGGAAGAGGAGAGATTCGTGATTCGTGACACATTATAAAATAAATGCTTTTCTCCAAAACACGTATATATAAACTGTAACACAACTGTATATAAACATGTTATAGCTTTCGGTAAGATTTTGTGTGTGTGCAGTTCTAAACGCTTCCACTAGGAAATTTGTTTCCCATCCATTTCCAATGTTATCATTTTTGACCGCAAACAATTTAAGTGTGACTATTTTTAGGATACTCAGTAAGTGAACTATAATTTAAGAGACATTCTGAACAGCTATTATTATGAAATTTATATTTATTATTTAATAAATTGGATTTCCTGTATCTTTTCTTCAGTATTGTGACGTACATTCGACTACAACAGATTATTGAAAAAGAATACATGTAGGGCGGGGCTTGGTTGCTGATTGGATGTTGAGATGTGGGCGTGGCAGTGGGTGTATGCAGATGAGCGTGCGCTTGCAGGGGCGGAGCTTAAACGCACTAAATTATTGGATAATCTGACTGTCGTTTTATAATTAGGTCGAATATTTTTAAAGAAAACATATGCATGGAATAATTGTTTACAGTAAGATCTATAATATGCATTTAGAACATTTTCATTTCATGGCATCTTTAAACGGTTAAAGTTTAATGCTACATTTTTCGAAATGTCATAATCATTAGTTAACAAACAAGTATTCATCACTTCAATGAGCTCATTGTTTCTGCCTTAAATGATTACATTGTTTAAATTAGGCTAATACATTTTTCGCTAACTGTTGTTTTGTATATGTACATTTCTGGAATCCATAACTGATAATAGATCACTGTAAACTGTAATGTGGACTCGTGCATTTTCTGTAAAGCTGCTTTGAAACGATGTGTATTGTGAAAAGCGCTGTACACATAAACAGTCAATGTTGAGATCAGATGCTTAGTGCTGTAATATAAAATCAAGTGGAGTAATTAAAGCAATCGTTGTGTGCCTCTAAAAGAGCAAACTCAGTGACATGACGTGAACTCTGTCGCACAACATCCACTGTGTCCATTTACAAACAAACCACACGCTTGTCCAAACCATTCTTGAGGAACGCAGCGATGAATGCAGCCATTGTGTGTTTCTCATTCCAGAGACACTGTTTTATTTGCTGATGAAGCGCTGTTTGTGTTAGCTCATCTCCACAGCCGCGCGCTAGGCTCAAACGCAGGTGTATGTAGGTCAGTTACTGCCGTATATCTGAGACTGCTGCTGAAAACCTTAAATCAGCCCAGACTTGGCCTGAACAACACAAGATGGACGACGAGTTTCTCTGATCTGAAATACAGGAGTTCCTGAAGCTTCTTGAGGACATCATCACACAGCAAACGTCCTTCTGTGTGTGTGCAGATCAGGAATACACAGCTGCAGGTCTGATGAAGAACAGATGATTGTGAGGCAGAAACACAGAGACGCCTGTGGTGAAAAGGCTCATGGGAAACACATGTGTAACACAGATCTGAAGACGGAAACACTTCTGTCAACTCAAGTCAGCTTTATTTATACAGCGCTTTTTACAACACAGTGTTTCAAAGCAGCTTTACAGAGATAACAGGAAAATAATGCAACAAAGTTTATTTCCAGAAGAAAATAGTGTCACAGTCCAGCTTAAGTAAGTTCAGCGATGTTCATTTCTGCTGTACAAAAGTTTAGTTCATTTATATATATATATACAGCCGCTCTGGAGTAAACTGTGATGTCATCGTCCAGCTCAGTTCAGTTCTTGTATAACAGTGTCAATGCAGGAGATCAATATTATTTCTGAATATTAAATGAAATGTCCCAAACTAAGCAGAAAAAGCCAAGGCGACTCCTGTGAGCGATCAGTGTTTATGAGTGTGTGTGACGGAGTGAACACTACAAGGCTTGTGGTCGAGTGTGTGTGAGACACATGGCTGTAATTTGTTCTTATATCTGGAGCGACTGCAAACACACACGGGTTATTGTGAGAGTGTTTACATGCTCCGTGACGGCAGGAAAAGCTTCATCACAAAGCCAACAAAACATACGCAAACAAATCACTGAGATTACACGAACTGAGACGCGGCCGCTAATCCGCCATAAAGTCCTTTCAGACGAGTATCTGCAGAAGAACATGAAGCACTCGTTTAACTGCGGATCTCTGACGCTTTACTGCGCATGAACTCGCTTCGGCTTCAACACGCAACATTCTCTGAGCTTACAGTAACAGAGATATCTGGTGTTTAATAATGTTCTCAAAACGGTAGAACAAAAACATTATTTATACATCATTCAGGAGCGTTTTTCTCAAACACTTTTTAAATGTTACTTATTTCAGAACATTTAAAAGCAATGTTTGATAGAATGATACAATGTAAAGTTTGCAAAAAAAACTAAAACACGATGTCTTGAACATTCAGAAATAATGTTTTCGTCACTTAATGAGAACGTCAGGATATTAGAGATTCTCTAGTTGACACACGGATGATGTTTTCATGTTCTTCTCGTCACAGATGATCTCATGAACTTCAAACACTCGCAGTGTTTTACAGATATATGCCTGTAGTTCAGAAACTCAGGTCACTCACACACACACACACACACACACACATCTGCATTCAGAGAGAGAATATCTTATGATTAAAGCGTCAGTGTGCCTAAAAATACCCAGAAGAAGAAGAGTGAGGTGAGGATCAGTGTTAAAGATTGGATCTTTCTGACGTCACACACACACACACACACACACAGCGATGCACTGATAACTCATAAACCAGCCTGTTGAATGAACCTGTTGTCCCGGTGAATCTGGAGAATAAACTGGAGCTTGTAA
This sequence comes from Siphateles boraxobius, assembly GCF_051911475.1. Classification (NCBI taxonomy): domain Eukaryota; kingdom Metazoa; phylum Chordata; class Actinopteri; order Cypriniformes; family Leuciscidae; genus Siphateles; species Siphateles boraxobius. The sequence goes on from NW_027508842.1 coordinate 199,975, forward strand.
TGTGAGCTGATACAGAAACAGAGTTG
>NW_027508842.1:205000-210000 GCF_051911475.1 Siphateles boraxobius
CTCTCACACTCACTCTCACACTCACTCTCACACTCACTCTCACACTCACTCTCAACTCTCTCTCTCTCTCACTCACTCACATACACACACACACACACTCACTCACTTTCACTCTCACACTCACTCTCACACTCACTCTCACACTCACTCTCACACTCAACACTCACTCTCACTCACTCAAATACACACACACTCACTCTCACACTCACTCTCACTCTCACACTCACACACTCACTCTCACACTCACTCTCACACTCACTCTCACACTCACTCTCACACTCACACTCACACTCACACTCACTCTCACACTCACTGTCACACTCACTCTCAAACTCTCTCTCTCTCTCACTCACTCACATACACACACACACACACTCACTCACTTTCACTCTCACTCTCACACTCACTCTCACACTCACTCTCACACTCAACACTCAACACTCAACACTCACTCTCACTCACTCAAATACACACACACTCACTCTCACACTCACTCTCACTCTCACACTCACTCACTCAAATACACACACACTCACTCTCACACTCACTCTCACACTCACTCTCACACTCACTCTCACTCTCACTCTCACACACACTCTCACACACACTCTCACACACACTCTCACACTCACACTCACTGTCACACTCACACTCACTGTCACACTCACACTCACTCTCACTCACTCAAATACACACACACTCACACTCACTCTCACACTCACTCTCACACTCACTCTCACACTCACACTCACACTCACACTCACACTCACTCTCACACTCACTCTCACACTCACTCTCACTCTCACTCTCACACTCACTCTCACACTCACTCTCACACTCACTCTCACACTCACACTCACTCTCACACTCACTGTCACACTTACACTCACACTCACACTCACACTCACACTCACTCTCACACTCACTCTCACACTCACTCTCACACTCACTCTCACACTCACTGTCACACTCACTGTCACACTCACTGTCACACTCACTGTCACACTCACTGTCACACTCTCTCTCTCACACACACACACACACTTACACTCACACTCACACTCACTCTCACACTCACTCTCACACTCACTCTCACACTCACTCTCACTCTCACTCTCACTCTCACACTCACTCTCACACTCACTCTCACACTCACTCTCACTCTCACACTCACTCTCACACTCACTCTCACACTCACACTCACTCTCACACTCACTGTCACACTCACTGTCACACTCTCTCTCTCTCACTCACTCACATACACACACACACACTTACACTCACACTCACTCTCACACTCACACTCACACTCACTCTCACACTCACTCTCACACTCACTCTCACACTCACTGTCACACTCACTCTCACACTCACTGTCACACTCACTCTCACACTCACTGTCACACTCACTGTCACACTCACTGTCACACTCTCTCTCTCACACACACACACACACACTTACACTCACTCTCACACTCACTCTCACACTCACTCTCACACTCACTCTCACACTCACTCTCACACTCACTCTCACACTCACTCTCACACTCACTCTCACACTCACTCTCACACTCACTCTCACACTCACTCTCACTCTCACTCTCACACTCACTCTCACACTCACTCTCACACTCACTGTCACACTCACTGTCACACTCTCTCTTTCTCACTCACTCACATACACACACACACACACTCACTCTCACACTCACAATTACACACACTCACACTCACACACACTCACACTCACACACACTTACTCTCACACTCACTCACTCACTCTCACACTCACATACTCACTCACACACGCACACTCGCCCTCACACTCGCCCTCACCCTCACACTCGCCCTCACACTCGGCCTCACACTCGGCCTCACACTCGGCCTCACACTCGGCCTCACACTCGCCCTCACACTCGCCCTCACACTCGCCCTCACACTCGCCCTCACACTCGCCCTCACACTCGCCCTCACACTCGGCCTCACACTCGGCCTCACACTCGGCCTCACACTCGGCCTCACACTCGCCCTCACACTCGCCCTCACACTCGCCCTCACACTCGCCCTCACACTCGCCCTCACACTCACTCTCTCTCACACACTCACACTCAGTCTCATCTTCTTTGTGATTATATTGATAGTGTTTACAGTGAGTGTTTCATCATCTCAGCTCAAACTGTTATTGATCTGCTTTCTGACGGTCATGACTGAAGGATCTGAGATGAAGGAGAAGAACAGCACCTTAAACTACTAAACATCTCCACACTGTTATTAATGTTATTAATGTTATTAACACCACACCATGGTGAACCGCACACTTAACTTCAGTTATTCATATTTACAATATAACTATGGATATTTAAGCCCCATATCTGTATTCAACAAATAAAACACCACTAACAGCATGAAGACATTTACCCAAAATCAGAATAATGCCATTCATATTAATAACCATCAACAAACATGCAAAAGCACACTTTACAGTAAGGTCTAATTTATTACCATTAGTTAATGCATGAACTAACTAATATACTTTTACAGCATGTATTAAGCTTATGCTAGTTCACGGTGCATTAACTAATGTTAACATAAAAATGTATTAGTAACTGTATGAACTAAAAATAATAAAAGTGTTCATGTTAACTAATATTAACTAATGTTCACCGGATATTTGAGTGTTTTAAAGCTCTTTGAAATGTTCTTACAGGAGCTTCAACATTCAAACCCGGTTCAAAACCTATAAATCGAAGGAACGGTTAAATAATAATCATGTAGAAAGACGTTTTCCAGCTTGAAACACACACACACACACTATAATCCATTAAATGTTCGGATCCCCGTGATGCGCGAGCTCATGCATTACACATGGCGAGTGAATCATGAGAAGATCCAGCGTTCTGAGATTTACACTGCGCTCCTTTAACATAATTGAGTGCAATTCATCAATAATTCAGGCTGAGCGGATCCTCCTGGCCTTGACTGAGAGAGTGTAAACACACACACACACACACGCTAGTGTGACCAACAGCCATCAGTCGCGCTCAATGCCGTTCTCGTCCTCGGCTTTGTGTTCATCAGATTCCCTCATTACAGAACCATCAGAACGCCACTAGCCCCCCCACTGTCGTGCCGAACACACACACACACACACACACACACCGCTCAACCCTGTCCTGATCGCCAACCAAAAAATGCTGGGTTGTTTTAACCCAATTATGGGTCAAATATGGACTAACCCAACCATTGGGTTATATTTTTAACCCAATGTTTGGGTTTGTCCATATTTGTCCCAAAATTGGATTAAAACAACCCAGCATTTTTTTAGAGTGTGTTTTACTGAAAATGAACCAGTTGACCTCAAACAAAACAGATTGTAGATCCAGGGTCTCAGTTATAGAAGTGTGTGTAGGATCGTAACCCACGAGTGTACGTACGAAAAAAAATATTCCGCTTATAAAAGCGTGTGTACGCCATAACCTGCGCAGTCAGAGGAAGAGTGTGTTCACGTGCGTCTCCTCCCCGAAAGCTTACTATATCCTCATCTGCATATCATTTGCATATTCATCCACGGGATTCCGTGTTTAACGGTACGAGACATCAGGAAATATGAGGCACGGATGTGCGTCACATTACACTGCTAAAAATAATTCAGTAGCTGATCCTTGCCTTGTTTTTGAATAAGTAAATCAAATAGTATAAAATACATTTCAAAGTTCAATCTTTTCCACTGACCAAACAGTATTTTTAATTGCTTTATATTTTTAATGGAAACAGATTGTGCATTATTGATCATTATTTGCCTGGAAATATTTCCTCAGAGCACGAGTTCTGCTGTTATCATGCGCTCAGCAAACATTAACACACAGCATGACTCAGGAAAAGTGTTCAAAGCGTCGCTTACACTACTAATATTTATTAGAATATACAAAATTGAACTTCTCCATAATGATTTCATGTAATTTTAATTTAGGTGCTTAAATCCATTAAATGAGAATGGCATATTTGATCTAAATGTGTATATCAGATGTAAATCATATATTTATGTAATAATTAATTCCACTGACTCCGGTTTACCTCACGATTACACACACAGTCCAACCCTTCCCTGATCGTAACAGTCGAGCTCAAACCAAACAGATTACACGACCCAGGACTTTATACACAGATCCTCATGAATCTTCACACACGGGTGTGTGTGTGTGTGTGTGTGTAATAAAGCTGAGACTGAGTCTGTTGATCACAGTCCTGTTCCGGATAAACCTGAAGACGAGAGCTGAGGAATCTCTCGCTGGGAACGCTGGCCGTCCGCCAGATCTCAGGGAGAACAACAGAACCCAGCAGACACTGAGATTAAACAACCTTACTTTATTCTGAGCCACAACATCAAGCGTTCATCAAGCGTTCATCAAGCGTTCATCAAGCGTTCATCAAGCGTTCACCGCTGAGAGCGAGCGGGAGAGGACTAAACGCTGAAATCCTGACAAACATGAGCTTTATTATCATCCCAGCTGAAGAAGTCTGCCGGATCGCAGTCCTTCAGGGATAAAGTCACGGACACAGACACACCCTACACGACCCCGGGGTCAGGGGTCACGGACACACCCTACACGACCCCGGGGTCAGGGGTCACGGACACACACGACCTCAGCCTCAGCACAATACCTGTTACACGCTTAAAAACAAATTAAGGCTCTTTATTGGCATTCCATGAGGAAAAAAACTTCAATGGAGCCACTAAAGATTCTTTGTAGTGGAAAATCTCCTTTAGAATATTAAAATGTTCTTTATACTCAGAAAAAAATGGTTTCTTTTAAGAACTGGGGGTCCAGAAATGGTTCTTCTACTACGGCATCGCTGCGAAAACACCCGTTGTTTCGTGTCAGTGAAAGAGACATACATATAATAATAATAATACTGAAAAACTTCAACCCTCTGACTGCATCACATCATATTCATATTTCATATTTTCCGTCCATTCATAACTACGCTTCGCACAGAAC
>NW_027508842.1:222500-227500 GCF_051911475.1 Siphateles boraxobius
CCCAGGGTTGACGCAAACTAAACTGAAACATATCTGGCTAGCCACCTAAACCGGCTTCATGGTATAGGAGTCGTAGAGTATACAGTCAAACCAACATTTATTCAGACACCTTGCTCTCCTCACTTACAGAAATGAACTATAGTGTCCTGCACACACTAGTAAAAACATATTAAAATTATATATGGTGTCTGAATACTTTTTTGGTTTGACTGTAGCTCAGAAATAACCACAGATGAAGCGTACAGGACCTGTAGAAACATAAAGCCTGATTAATATAGTTTATGGACAGACGGATGATCACGATCTGGATCTGCTGGAAAACCCTTCAGGAAAAGGTGCAGTAACTGGGATATCCGTAAACTCCCTGTTTTTCCTTCCACAGCCATTGTTCCCACAGCCTCGCTCACCTCGAGCTGTTCTTCTCCTGAACGAGAGACGGTGACAAGGAGAAGCCTCATGATCTGAAGACCACGCACGCACACACACACACACACACACACACACACACACACACACACTAATAACACACACACTAATAACACACACACACACACACAGCGCTGGTGCTCTGCCAACAACATACTAACATCTGAGAATCTCTCTCTCTCTCTCTCTCTCTCTCTCTCTCTCTCTCTCTCTGAGATGTTCAAAGGTCTGTGTATTAAAGGATACAGATGGTGTGTTACAGTGTTAGCACAACATGGCCTACGCTTTTTCCTCTCGATGCTTGTTTTTCCTCCTCGGATTATGATTTATGTGTCATTACGTATGATTGTGGTTTTCTGCAGTGCGTTTGTAAATGCTTTTCCCTCGTCAGACATGAGAGAGACGGGCTGGTCCCGAACTCAAGCGGTCTCTGGACCTCAGTCTGTAATTACTGGAGTCACACACACACACACACACACACACACACACACACACACACACACACACACACACACACACACACACACACACACACACACACACACACACACACACATCAGCATCAGCTTTAGTTATATATCAGTCTTTCCATCATGTGTGTGTGTGTGTGTGTGTGTGTGTGATGAGGACAGAACACTAGTGCTTCACTGCTGCCCCCTGCTGTCCTCCTCAAACACACACACACACACACACACACACACATGATTTTCATCATTATTACATCAGATTCTGTCAGTTACAGTAATCTGGGACATTTGTGTTCGATCCTCCAACACTCCAGACCGACTACTGTCACTTCACACACAAAACACTTCATCATTGCACATTAAGGCAATTGTTTTATATCAAATATGCAAATTAGACAGTATTTAATTACAGTTTTTCTCAGTCGCTTTGGGGCATTTCTCACGTCACTATTTACATTTGCACAACAGTTAGTTCAACCTCCACAACATTTAGTCATGTGTGCACATCATCCTTCCAACAAACTGCAACTGCTTTCATTGCAAACAGCATATGCAGTAAAAATGTGAAACACACATATACAGTGTCTTGGACTCAGTTACCGCACTAAATACAGTAATGTGTAACTTTACTGCAGTTTTCAGATGGCTGTACAGTATATAGTCTTGAGCATTTCCAGGCAGTGTCCACTACCAAGATCTCACTAGTTTGCATTGGAAAACATGTACAGAGTAACTCATAATGAAAACATGACAAAGACATTTGACTATGTTGTTCATCTTTTCATCTTGATGACTGACACTTTCATTGACATAAATAATGATCTCTTCTGAGCAAGTGACACGCTTTCGCAGGTTATCAACTAGGTTTTGCATTTGCACTAATTGTTTTGAGATCCGCATTAACTGTTGTGCAAATGTAAATAGTGATGTGAGAAATGCACCAAAGCGACTGAGAAAAACTGTGAATATGCAGTAATTTGCACATTTTCCAGAACAGAAATCTGAACAGTGAAAAAGCAGGTTCAAAATTCTTGTTTTAGATTTTCAGATTTTCCTTTTTATCTCTCCATAAATCAGGAAATACTGTCAACAGAGAAAAAAAGTCATTTTCACCATGTTTTCAGGAGTAAAACGTTGCATAAATCAGGCAAACGATATACGAACAAACCTTCAGAATATAGATATGAATAAAACTGTAAAGTTTGTTGTGTGTAAAACTGCTGTTTCTGACTCAAACTTTTTTGAAATTTAAAGATTTAAAGGTTGAAAGATTTAAATTTATAGAAACATTAAAAGTGCAATGATTTAAAAACGATTAATCGCATCCAAAATAACAGTTTGTGTTTTCATAATATATGTGTGTGTACTGTGTATAATTATTTTGTATATATAAATACACACACACATGCATGTATATATTTAAGAAAAAATAGTTATTTATATATGAAATATTTTTATATATATACATGCAAATATTTCTTAACCGGCATATCAATACAAAATAATTATACACAGCACACACACATATTATGTAAACACAAACTTTTCTTTGTGATGTGATTGATCATTGCACAGCACTATAATAAACACTTAAATGATGATGTCGATAGAAATGCCTCGATCACATGCAGATCTGCTGGAATATTGACCTTGAAACGTACAGTTTTATATTCTTATAAGCGCAATATAATATTCAGGAGTCAGGAGATGCTTAATGAGTGTGTGACCTACTTTAGCAGAACATTTACTGTCGGAGAAACTCTCACAGCGTCTTATTGTCAATGTCAGCCGCTGGATTATTCATGCGAAGTGTGTGTGTGTGTCTCCTTTCCTCTCTGTCAACGCCTCACACACACATCTTAATATTAAATATCATCTGACACACACAATGTCGTGCGATATCAATTATTAACTGAGACAGAAGTTGACCAGAGGTCCAGTCAGGACAGAAGATGATGTCATTTAATATGCTGGAATATCATTTATTAATGTTCCACTGTTGTCACGTTATCAACACAGAAAATGCCATCAAAAACTGAACACAGTATTAAAGAGTGAATTATGGTGATGAAATATAATCAATAACATCTCAATTTATCATTTTTCCCCATATTTGCCCAGTTTCACGTTCACTAACATGTTTTAATGTTTTGCAACTATTAGGACAAAACATTCTTATTAATATTTGATCTGTTCTCATAATGTTGCGAGATAATAAGTGTGTTTAAAACATTAAAATGCAACATTCTCATGACGTTTTACAAATGATAGATAATGTAACCAAGAGAAACGTTCTTACTGCAATACAAACTACACGTTTTGAACGATTTAAAATAATAACTTGTTCATAACTTAATGGGAATGTTAGCAAAACAATCTTATAATATGTTTTTGTTAGCGCTGTCATTGTGCATGCCAGATGAACTAAATTAAATCATAACACTTCTGCTGTGAACTTCTCCAACGGCTCAAGGTTAAAGACGCTGTGTGTGTGTGTGTGTGTGAGTGTGTGTGTGTGTGTGTGTGAGTGTGTGTGTGTGTGTGTGTGTGTGTGTGTGTGTGTGTGTGTGTGTGTGTGTATGTGTGTGTGTGTGTGTGTGTGTGTGTGTGTGTGTGTGTGTGTGTGTGTGTGTGTGTGTGTGTGTGTGTGTGTGTGTGTGAGTGTGTGTGTGTGTGTGTGTGTGTGTGTGTGTGTGTGTGTGTGTGTGTGTGTGTGTGTGTGTGTGTGTGTGTGTGTGTGTGTGTGTGTGTGTGTGTGTGTGTGTGTGTGTGTGTGTGTGTGAGTGTGTGTGTGTGTGTGTGTGTGTGTGTGTGTGTGTGTGTGTGTGTGTGTGTGTGTGTGTGTGTGTGTGAGTGTGTGTGTGAGTGTGTGTGTGTGTGTGTGTGGTGTGTGTGTGTGTGTGTGTGTGTGTGTGTGTGTGTGTGTGTGTGTGTGTGTGTGTGTGTGTGTGTGTGTGTGTGTGTGTGTGTGTGAGTGTGTGTGTGTGTGTGTGTGTGTGTGTGTGTGTGTGTGTGTGTGTGTGTGTGTGTGTGTGTGTGTGTGTGTGTGTGTGTGTGTGTGTGTGTGTGTGTGTGTGTGTGTGAGTGTGTGTGTGTGTGTGTGTGTGGTGTGTGTGAGTGTGTGAGTGTGTGTGTGAGTGTGAGTGTGTGTGTGTGTGTGTGTGTGTGTGAGTGTGTGTGTGTGTGTGTGTGTGTGTGTGTGTGAGTGTGTGTGTGTGTGTGTGTGTGTGTGAGTGTGTGTGTGTGTGTGTGTGTGTGTGTGTGTGTGTGTGTGTGTGTGTGTGTGTGTGTGTGTGTGAGAGTGTGAGTGTGTGTGTGTGTGTGTGTGTGAATAATGTGACCCTCTCAGAGACTCATGGGAAAGTAAAAGGGCATTAAAGCGGCTCTGATGACATCACTGATCTGGAGTCACGCCAGTCTGATCACATGACACACACTCAGCAAAATCACACACACACACACACTCACATGATGAACATTTCTGTATCATTTAGAGTGTCTTGCTGTGAAACAGTGTGTGTCAGTGAACTTATTGTGCTGTGTGTGTGTGTGTGTGTGTGTGTGTGTGTGTGTGTGTGTGTGTGTGTGTGTGTCAGGTTCTAAATGTTCTAAGAAAAACAATATTTTTTAAAAAATGTTTTAAAACCTTTTTTCTTTGTTATGTGAACATTCTATCATTCTTCAAGCATTTTGGGAACGTTACTCTCTAAACGTTCTGAAACATGTAGTAGGCTAACATTAAACAAACGTCAGAGGAACGTCCAACTGAAACGGGTTAAAAACGCTCCATAAACGATATATAGCCTATATAAAACATATAAATATAAGCCTATATAATTTTTTTTTGTTCTAACGTTTTGAGAACATTATTAAAGACCAGATAACTTTGTACGAACGTTCTATTAATGTTACTGGAGGAACGTTTGATAATAACGCTGATAACCTTGCCAGGATGTTCTCTGTTTGCTGGGTATTTGATAATGTAGGTCGCCTTTATTTTGATGTGGCCTATATTTTAACCAATGTTCTATTTGATAAATATAGTTATATTTAAATTTATGTTATAAAGATGTAATGTTGGAATGTGTTAAAAAAAAAACTTTACAT
>NW_027508842.1:232500-247500 GCF_051911475.1 Siphateles boraxobius
TTTTGCCTTGACTTTTTGGGCTGGTTTATTATAGATAACAGGCCAGTTTAGTGGAGTGAAGCCTGGCGATGTGAAATTGGGTTTCTTTATTTATGTAAGTGTATAATTTCCTTCTTGAGTTGAGATGAGTAGGAACTTTTTAGTTCTGGATGCACATTCAAAACGACCAAATATTATCCTTATATTGTAATCAAATGCTGTACTCATTGCTTTAATAACTCAATGAAGGATAGAATCATGTTTTTTCATGCAATATTTAAAACATGTTTTTTCTGTGAAGTGCTTCGAACTGAAGAGTTTCCAGTGCTGTTCCTGAACCAGTCGTCATTTACATGCCGGTCATGTGTTGGTCTAAACTCTAAACGAAGAGCTCTCGCTTTCCCTTAATTAAAACCATCCAGCCGTGTTGTGCTCGCGTTACGGCTCATTGTTCGGTCGAATGCATGAGCGTGGGAACGTTCCTGAAGTAGGGAAGCGCAACAGACGAACCGGTCGAAACGATGGAGAGCGTTTGAAGTGATCAGTGAAAGGCTTTCAAAATCTGAACAGGATTTTTACTGTGCCAACTTCCTAAATCTGCTGTGTTTTCAGATCGCGGCGTCGTACGGAAACATCATCTGTGTGTTCGAGCCAGTGGAGGTCAGTCCGCAAGGAAAAGCACAGAAAGTGAGTTTCTTCTGGACTAAACGTGCTCTGGTTTTTAAGGTGTTCAATGCGGAAGAATTTCCTGAAAATAGCTCAAATAGTTGAGCGTGCCGCTTGCAACACCAAGATCATGGGTTCGATGCCCAGGGAATGCATGAACCGACGAACTAATACACTGTGCACTGGGGGTCAGAAGTAATAATTATGTCTCTTATGGGTTAGCTACATTTATTTGATAAAAAAATACAGTAAAAACAGTGAAATATTATTATAATGTAAATCAGCTGTTTTCTATGTGAATATATAGTAAAGTGTAATTTATTTCTGTGATCAAAGCTGAATTTTCAGCATCATTACTCCAGTCTTCAGTGTCACATGATCCTTCAGAAATCACTATAATATGATGATTTGATGGTCAAGAAACATTTATGATTATTATAGTTTGTGGAAACTGTCACAGATTTTATTTTTCAGGATTCTTTGAATAGAACAGCTTTTATTTTAACATTATTAATCTCTTTACTGCCACTTTTGATCAATTTTATGTGGTTTGCCTTAATAAAAATATTAATTTCTAGATCTTACTGACCCCAATCTCTTGAACAGTAATGTATCACGGTTTCCACAAAAATATGAAATTAGATATTTTACTTTATTTTTGATCAAATAAATTTAGCCTTGTTTTTCTTTAAAAAACATAAAAAGCGTACTTATTCCAAACGTTTGAAGCCCAGTGCACACCTTGAATGCAGAATATTAAAGCATCTGACAAACGCATGCGTGTAAACGATGTTGGCGTGTGATGTTGGTGTTGTTCTGTTTAGCAGAAGCTGAACTATCATTGGCAGAAGAGCGGGCAGTTCGTCCTGCAGTCCGTCGCACAGATCCTGGCGTGGCACCCGACCGGTACGTCACATCTGCCTTTCACAAAACACACAACTCTCTTACTCGAGTGCAGTACAGATACTACTGGTCAAATATTACTCTGTTACAAGTAAAATTATTATTGTTGCATTGGGTGATTGATGGTGCAGTGGATAAGACACATGCCTTTGGTGTGAGAGACCCGGGTTCGAAACCACTGTGAGACTAGGGTTGGGCGGTATTTCGGTAATATCGTATACCGCGGGGTCTTAAAATAGCAACGGTATCAGTTTCAATACCGTCATTACCGGCACTTATATAATATATAAATATAATTTATTCAATGCCTAAAAATGCTTATGTAGTTGTCATCAAGTGACAGTGTGGAGGAGAAAGAGAGAGAGAGAGAAGGGAGAGGCGGTAAATACTGACGAGGCAATTTGTAAATGTTGCAATAAAAAAGGTGACCGTGAGAGATGGAAACACCACCCACTCACTGCTGCGAAGATGCATTTTGCCCCGAGTTCATTAAATAAGCGCATTAGTTTATATTTGTTAAAATATTATAATGTTATTTTTTTTACGTTGATAATGAAAACTGAACAGCACGAGTAAGATGGGATGCATCGGGAGACAGACATTGACCACTTAATTAAGTTTCATTTTGTAAAAGGCCTTTCTTTAAAGTGAATTTCGTTTTGTATAAATTGTATCTTAATTTTAATATTTTTTTTATCAACCAATAATAAATAAGAATCAAATATAGCAGACAACATAATCATGACATGATCGTGCGCTGGCGCGCCGCGGTCACTTGCATTGAAATCTCATCATAAATTAACCGAAACTCAGTGTATGTCTCACAGACATGACAGATAGGCCTATATCTAAATAAAGCTTGAAATTTCATTAAACGAAACAATTCAAAGCGAAAAGAAATAGGCCACTCGCTGATTATTTAATCCATGATGTGCATTTCTCTCTATGCGCGTTCATACGGAAATGGCGATCATCAAATTAAACGAAACTATTCCAAACGAAAAGAAAACGGCTAGCCTACACTCTCATTATTTAATCCATGATGTGCATTTCTCTCTATCGTTCACTATGGAGATGGCGATTCGTCAATTTATTTAAACGAAACAATTCAAAAGGAAAAGAAATATAGGTAGCATACTCTGATTAATCCAGGATGTGCATTTTTCTCTCTATAGGCGCGTTCACTACGGAGATATCAATCATCAATTTCTTTAAACGAAACAATTCAAAACGAAAAGAAAAAGGCTAGCCTATACCTTCTGATTATGTAATCCATGATTTGCATTTCTCTCTATATATGCGCGTACACTAGGAGATGGCGATCGTCAACTTAATCTTTGCAGCACTGACAGAAAAGTTGTATTAATAAAAATCAATCGACGCGTGTCACCGGATTTACAAATGCACTTCTTGCGTGTTGCTTGTTAATTTAATTTAAATTAATTAATAAAATGAATACAATTGTCATAATTAAAATAATTAAATATTATTAATTGTCCCATTTTTGCTCATTTATAAATAGTATTTATATCTACCACCCCCTCAGCACCTGGGTTAAACAATTATTTGGCGCCATCATATTATAACGGCCCACGTATTAAAAATAGTCGAGTCTAAATAGGGCTACGGCTCATATTACATTTAATGCCGTCAGCAGGGATCAGACACAACATGCACGGGTTGGCCTTGATTTTTTTTTTGTGTGTTTTTTTTGCCCGATCTGGTATTCAGTTTCTGAACGGTGTAGGCACAAGCCAACAGTTTGGTGATGCTGTCTGAGCCTTATGTCATAATTTTTTAATTTTTAATTAGTCACGGTAATACCGTATACCCCGGTAAAATAGGGAGGAGGTTTGACGGTATCAAAATTTGGATACCGCCCAAGCCTATACCAATGTGTCCCTGAGCAAGACACTTAACCCCTAGTTGACCTCTGTGCAATCTGACATATATAGCAATTGTAAGTCGCTTTGGATAAAAGCGTCAGCTAAATGAATAAATGTAAATGTAAATGCATTGTTACAGTGCCTTATTCCTCCGAAGCGGTGAATACACCGACCGGTTAGTAGAATCTGTGGAATTAAGAGCTTAGAATGTTACAAAACTTATAGATATTAAACAACTGAATTGATAAATAAAGACAGCCATAATCGTCTTCATTTTTTATTTAACACTCCTACCACCCCACAAAAGAAGTGCACATCTGTGTGTATCCATTCATGCACATTTGAATCAAGTGTTCTGTAAATACAGACTGATCAGAATAAAACCATATCTGTGTAACTGCCCAACAGCAAAACTGCTTTAACAAACAGCAAAGCTCTTTATGCTTATGCAAAGAGATTGATTCTTCAAAGCTGGAAACTGGACATTGTCCCAACATTTAATGTTCTGCATAGTGAGCAATACTAGTGCTTTATTAACAATGATTAATAGATATATATAGGAAAATATGCAAGCCTGTATTAGATCACTTGGGAATGTGATAACCTTGTACTGTTTTTTATACTGCATTATATCTTTGTAACCCTTAATTTATTTACCTAACTAAGGATAACTTGTTATGGTAGTGTTTTTTATATCTATATATATATATGCCCCCCCCCCCACCCTTCTGATGTTACCGCTGTGATCTGCATGGAACACCTTTATGTTATGTATCAGGGATATTTATCTGTAACTCGAGTTCCCTTATTTGTACACATTTGGTATACCATGCCATTATTTCTTTTTTGGACCTTTGTTCAGAAAAAACAAGTGTCATATTAGAAAACTAAATAAAGAAAAACAAAAAAAACAGCAAAGCAGAAAGACTTATTTGCCATGAAAACAAAACTTTCAATCCAACTTCTCTAACGCTGTTCTCTTCTCTAACGCTGTTCTCTTCTCTAACGCTGTTCTCTTCTCTAACGCTGTTCTCTTCTCTAACGCTGTTCTCTTCTCTAACGCTGTTCTCTTCTCTAACGCTGTTCTCTTCTCTAACGCTGTTCTCTTCTCTAACGCTGTTCTCTTCTCTAACGCTGTTCTCTTCTCTAACGCTGTTCTCTTCTCTAACGCTGTTCTCTTCTCTAGCGCTGTTCTCTTCTCTAACGCTGTTCTCTTCTCTAACGCTGTTCTCTTCTCTAATGCTGTTCTCTTCTCTAACGCTGTTCTCTTCTCTAACGCTGTTCTCTTCTCTAACGCTGTTCTCTTCTCTAACGCTGTTCTCTTCTCTAACGCTGTTCTCTTCTCTAACGCTGTTCTCTAACGCTGTTCTCTTCTCTAACGCTGTTCTCTTCTCTAACGCTGTTCTCTTCTCTAACGCTGTTCTCTAACGCTGTTCTCTTCTCTAACGCTGTTCTCTTCTCTAACGCTGTTCTCTTCTCTAACGCTGTTCTCTTCTCTAACGCTGTTCTCTTCTTTAACGCTGTTCTCTAACGCTGTTCTCTTCTTTAACGCTGTTCTCTAACGCTGTTCTCTTTTTTAACGCTGTTCTCTTCTCTAATGCTGTTCTCTTCTCTAACGCTGTTCTCTTCTCTAACGCTGTTCTCTTCTCTAACGCTGTTCTCTTCTCTAACGCTGTTCTCTTCTCTAACGCTGTTCTCTTCTCTAACGCTGTTCTCTTCTCTAACGCTGTTCTCTAACGCTGTTCTCTAACGCTGTTCTCTTCTCTAACGCTGTTCTCTAATGCTGTTCTCTTCTCTAACGCTGTTCTCTAACGCTGTTCTCTTCTCTAACGCTGTTCTCTAATGCTGTTCTCTTCTCTAACGCTGTTCTCTAACGCTGTTCTCTTCTCTAACGCTGTTCTCTTCTCTAACGCTGTTCTCTAACGCTGTTCTCTTCTCTAACGCTGTTCTCTTCTCTAACGCTGTTCTCTTCTCTAACGCTGTTCTCTTCTTTAACGCTGTTCTCTAACGCTGTTCTCTTCTTTAACGCTGTTCTCTAACGCTGTTCTCTTTTTTAACGCTGTTCTCTTTAATGCTGTTCTCTTCTCTAACGCTGTTCTCTTCTCTAACGCTGTTCTCTTCTCTAACGCTGTTCTCTTCTCTAACGCTGTTCTCTTCTCTAACGCTGTTCTCTTCTCTAACGCTGTTCTCTTCTCTAACGCTGTTCTCTTCTCTAACGCTGTTCTCTTCTTTAACGCTGTTCTCTAACGCTGTTCTCTTCTTTAACGCTGTTCTCTAACCGTGTTCTCTTCTATAACGCTGTTCTCTAACGCTGTTCTCTTCTCTAACGCTGTTCTCTTCTCTAACGCTGTTCTCTTCTCTAACGCTGTTCTCTTCTTTAACGCTGTTCTCTAACGCTGTTCTCTTCTTTAACGCTGTTCTCTAACGCTGTTCTCTTCTTTAACGCTGTTCTCTAACGCTGTTCTCTAATGCTGTTCTCATCTCTAACGCTGTTCTCTAACGCTGTTCTCTTCTTTAACGCGGTTCTCTAACGCTGTTCTCTTCTCTAACGCTGTTCTCTAACGCTGTGCTGTTCTCTAACGCTGTTCTCTAACGCTGTTCTCTAACGCTGTTCTCTTCTCTAACGCTGTTCTCTTCTCTAACACTGTTCTCTTCTCTAAGGCTGTTCTCTAAGGCTGTTCTCTAAGGCTGTTCTCTAAGGCTGTTCTCTAAGGCTGTTCTCTAAGGCTGTTCTCTAACGCTGTTCTCTAACGCTGTTCTCTAACGCTGTTCTCTAACGCTGTTCTCTAACGCTGTTCTCTAACGCGGTTCTCTAAAGCTGTTCTCTAACGCGGTTCTCTAGCGCGGTTCTCTAACGCTGTTCTCTTCTCTAACGCTGTTCTCTAACGCTGTTCTCTAACGCTGTTCTCTTCTCTAAAGCTGTTATCTAACGCTGTCCTCTTCGCTAACGCTGTTCTCTAACGCGGTTCTCTAACGCTATTCTCTAACGCAGTTCTCTTCTCTAACGCTGTTCTCTAACGCTGTTCTCTTCTCTAACGCTGTTCTCCGACGCGGTTCTCTAACGCTGTTCTCTAACGCTGTTCTCTAACGCTGTTCTCTAACGCTGTTCTCTAACGCTGTTCTCTAAAGCTGTTCTCTAACGCTGTTCTCTAAAGCTGTTCTCTAACGCGGTTTTCTAACGCTGTTCTCTAACGCTGTTCTCTAGCGCTGTTCTCTAACGCTGTTCTCTAAAGCTGTTCTCTAACGCGGTTTTCTAACGCTGTTCTCTTCTCTAACGCTGTTCTCTTCTCTAAAGCTGTTCTCTAACGCTGTTCTCTAATGCTGTCCTCTAACGCTGTCCTCTTCTCTAACGCTGTTCTCTAACGCTGTTCTCTAACGCTGTTCTCTTCTCTAACGCTGTTCTCTAACGCTGTTCTCTTCTCTAACGCTGTTCTCTAAAGCTGTTCTCTAACGCTGTTCTCTTCTCTAACGCTGTTCTCTAACGCTGTTCTCTAAAGCTGTTCTCTAACGCGGTTTTCTAACGCTGTTCTCTTCTCTAACGCTGTTCTCTTCTCTAAAGCTGTTCTCTAACGCTGTTCTCTAATGCTGTCCTCTAACGCTGTCCTCTTCTCTAACGCTGTTCTCTAACGCTGTTCTCTAACGCTGTTCTCTAACGCTGTTCTCTAACGCTGTTCTCTTCTCTAACGCTGTTCTCTAACGCTGTTCTCTAACGCTGTTCTCTTCTCTAACGCTGTTCTCTAACGCTGTTCTCTAAAGCTGTTCTCTAACGCTGTTCTCTAAAGCTGTTCTCTAACGCGGTTTTCTAACGCTGTTCTCTTCTCTAACGCTGTTCTCTAGCGCTGTTCTCTAACGCTGTTCTCTAACGCCGTTCTCTAACGCTGTTCTTTAACGCTGTTCTCTTCTCTAAAGCTGTTCTCTAACGCTGTTCTCTAATGCTGTCCTCTAACGCTGTCCTCTTCTCTAACGCTGTTCTCTAACGCGGTTCTCTAACGCGGTTCTCTAACGCTGTTCTCTAACGCTGTTCTCTAATGCTGTTCTCTAATGCTGTTCTCTTCTCTAACGCTGTTCTCTTCTCTAACGCTGTTCTCTAAAGCTGTTCTCTAACGATGTTCTCTTCTCTAACGCTGTTCTCTAACGCTGTTCTTTAACGCTGTTCTCTAACGCTGTTCTCTAACGCTGTTCTCTAACGCTGTTCTCTTCTCTAACGCTGTTCTCTAACGCGGTTCTCTAACGCTGTTCTCTTCTCTAACGCTGTTCTCTTCTCTAACGCTGTTCTCTAACGCTGTTCTCTAACGCTGTTCTCTAACGCTGTTCTCTTCTCTAACGCTGTTCTCTAACGCTGTTCTTTAACGCTGTTCTCTTCTCTAAAGCTGTTCTCTAACGCTGTTCTCTAATGCTGTCCTCTAACGCTGTCCTCTTCTCTAACGCTGTTCTCTAACGCGGTTCTCTAACGCGGTTCTCTAACACTGTTCTCTAACGCTGTTCTCTAACGCTGTTCTCTAACGCTGTTCTCTAATGCTGTTCTCTAATGCTGTTCTCTTCTCTAACGCTGTTCTCTTCTCTAACGCTGTTCTCTAAAGCTGTTCTCTAACGATGTTCTCTTCTATAACGCTGTTCTCTAACGCTGTTCTTTAACGCTGTTCTCTAACGCTGTTCTCTAACGCTGTTCTCTAACGCTGTTCTCTTCTCTAACGCTGTTCTCTAACGCGGTTCTCTAACGCTGTTCTCTTCTCTAACGCTGTTCTCTTCTCTAACGCTGTTCTCTAACGCTGTTCTCTAACGCTGTTCTCTAACGCTGTTCTCTAACGATGTTCTCTTCTCTAACGCTGTTCTCTAACGCTGTTCTCTTCTCTAACGCGGTTCTCTAACGCGGTTCTCTAACGCGGTTCTCTAACGCTGTTCTCTTCTCTAACGCTGTTCTCTAACGCTGTTTTCTCTTCTAACGCAGTTCTCTTCTCTAACGCGGTTCTCTTCTCTAACGCGGTTCTCTTCTCTAACGCGGTTCTCTAACGCTCTTCTCTAACGCTGTTCTCTTCTCTAAAGCTGTTCTCTAACGCGGTTCTCTAACGCTGTTCTCTAACGCTGTTCTCTTCTCTAACGTTCTTCTATAACGCTGTTCTCTAATGCTGTTCTCTTCTTTAACGCTGTTCTCTTCTCTAACGCGGTTCTCTAACACGGTTCTCTAACGCGGTTCTCTAACACTGTTCTCTAACGCTGTTTTCGAACGCTGTTCTCTTCTCAAATGCTGTTCTCTAAACCTGTTCTCTAACGCTGTTCTCTAACGCTGTTCTCTAACGCTGTTCTCTAACGCGGTTCTCTTCTCTAACGCTGTTCTCTAATGCTGTTCTCTTCTCTAACGCTGTTCTCTTCTCTAACGCTGTTCTCTTCTCTAACGCTGTTCTCTAACGCTGTTCTCTAACGATGTTCTCTTCTCTAACGCTGTTCTCTAACGCTGTTCTCTTCTCTAACGCAGTTCTCTTCTATAACGCGGTTCTCTTCTCTAACGCGGTTCTCTAACGCTCTTCTCTAACGCTGTTCTCTTCTCTTACGCGGTTCTCTAACGCGGTTCTCTAATGCTGTTCTCTTCTCTAACGTTCTTCTATAACGCTGTTCTCTAATGCTGTTCTCTTCTTTAACGCTGTTCTCTTCTCTAACGCGGTTCTCTAACGCGGTTCTCTAACGCGGTTCTCTAACACTGTTCTCTAACGCTGTTCTCGAACGCTGTTCTCTTCTCAAATGCTGTTCTCTAACGCTGTTCTCTAACGCTGTTCTCTAACGCTGTTCTCTAACGCGGTTCTCTTCTCTAACGCGGTTCTCTTCTCTAACGCTGTTCTCTAAAGCTGTTCTCTAACGCAGTTCTCTAACGCGGTTCTCTAACGCTGTTATCTAACGCTGTTCTTTAACGCGATTCTCTAACACGGTTCTCTAACACTGTTCTCTAACGCTGTTCTCTAACGCTGTTCTCTTCTCTAACGCTGTTCTCTTCTCTAAAGCTGTTCTCTAACGCGGTTCTCTAACGCTGTTCTCTTCTCTAACGCTGTTCTCTAAAGCTGTTCTCTAACGCTGTTCTCTAACGCTGTTCTCTTCTCTAACGCTGTTCTCTAAAGCTGTTCTCTAACGCTGTTCTCTAACGCTGTTCTCTTCTCTAACGCAGTTCTCTAACGCTGTTCTCTTCTCTAACGCTGTTCTCTAAAGCTGTTCTCTAACGCGGTTCTCTAACGCTGTTCTCTTCTCTAACGCTGTTCTCTAAAGCTGTTCTCTAATGCGGTTCTCTAACGCTGTTCTCTAACGCTGTTCTCTTCTCTAACGCTGTTCTCTAAAGCTGTTCTCTAATGCGGTTCTCTAACGCTGTTTTCTAACGCGGTTCTCTTCTCTAACGCTGTTCTCTAAAGCTGTTCTCTAACGCAGTTCTCTAACGCGGTTCTCTAACGCGGTTCTCTAACGCTGTTCTTTAACGCGATTCTCTAACGCGGTTCTCTAACACTGTTCTCTAACGCTGTTCTCTAACGCTGTTCTCTAACACTGTTCTCTAACGCTGTTCTCTTTTCTAACGCTGTTCTCTAAAGCTGTTCTCTAACGCTGTTCTCTTCTATAACGCTGTTCTCTAAAGCTGTTCTCTAACGCTGTTCTCTTCTCTAACGCTGTTCTCTAAAGCTGTTCTCTAACGCGGTTCTCTAACGCTGTTCTCTTCTCTAACGCTGTTCTCTAAAGCTGTTCTCTAAAGCTGTTCTCCAATGCTGTTCTCTAACGCTGTTCTCTTCTCTAACGCTGTTCTCTTCTCTAACGCAGTTCTCTAACGCTGTTCTCTAATGCTGTTCTCTTCTCTAACGCTGTTCTCTAATGCTGTTCTCTTCTCTAACGCAGTTCTCTAAAGCTGTTCTCTAACGCTGTTCTCTTCTCTAACGCTGTTCTCTTCTCTAACGCAGTTCTCTAACGCTGTTCTCTTCTCTAACGCTGTTCTCTTCTCTAACGCAGTTCTCTAACGCTGTTCTCTAATGCTGTTCTCTTCTATAACGCTGTTCTCTAACGCTGTTCTCTTCTCTAACGCAGTTCTCTAACGCTGTTCTCTAATGCTGTTCTCTTCTCTAACGCTGTTCTCTAACGCTGTTCTCTAACGCTGTTCTCTTCTCTAACGCAGTTCTCTAATGCTGTTCTCTAATGCTGTTCTCTTCTCTAACGCTGTTCTCTAATGCTGTTCTCTTCTCTAACGCAGTTCTCTAACGCTGTTCTCTAATGCTGTTCTCTTCTCTAACGCTGTTCTCTAACGCTGTTCTCTAACGCGGTTCTCTAACGCTGTTCTCTTCTCTAACGCTGTTCTCTAACGCGGTTCTCTAACGCTGTTCTCTTCTCTAACGCTGTTCTCTAAAGCTGTTCTCTAATGCGGTTCTCTAACGCTGTTCTCTTCTCTAACGCTGTTCTCTAATGCTGTTCTCTTCTCTAAAGCTGTTCTCTAACGCGGTTCTCTAACGCTGTTCTCTTCTCTAACGCTTTTCTCCAATGCTGTTTTCTTCTCTAAAGCTGTTCTCTAACGCGGTTCTCTAACGCTGTTCTCTTCTCTAACGCTGTTCTCTAAAGCTGTTCTCTAACGCGGTTCTCTAACGCTGTTCTCTAACGCGGTTCTCTTCAGGTACGTGTCTCCTGACGGGCTCGGCGTGTCTTCAGCTGTGGTGTAACGTGTGTCTCAGTGCAGATCCTGATGATGAGGCCGGGGGTCCTCAGCGCTCCTGGAGGAGCATATGGCAGTGCAAGTCAGTGTTCGTCCTTCACTTCACTCTGAGTTTCTCTGAATACACTCCAACCTTACCAGTATAATCTCTCTGGATGTTTCAGGTCCGCCGCTTCGACTCACTTCATCAAGTTTTCCCCTGACGGAGAGTTTTTTGCGACCGCCGGACAGGTTTGTGTTTGTACATGTGTGATATTTGCACTTTATGACTCCATATTTTCTGGGATTTTGTCAATAACGATTATTAGACAATATGGTAACACTTTACAATAAGATTTCAGTAGTTTACATTAGTTAACATGAAATAAGAATGAACTGCACTTCTACAGCATTTATTAATCTTAGTTGATGTTAGTTTCTGCATTAACGAATACATTATTAAAATCAAAAGTTGTATTAGTTAACATTAGTTAATGCACTGTGAACTAACATGAACAAACAATGAACAACTATTTTTATGAACTAATGTTAACAAAGATTAATAAATACTGAACTGTAATAAATGTATTGATCATGGTTGGTTCATGTTAGTTGATACATTAACTAGGGGTGTGACGAGATCTCGCGAGACTAAAATGTGGCGAGATTTCCCGTAGAGTGAAAAGCTGTCTCGCGATATCGCCATGTCGGAGCGTGAAGGGGAAATAAGCATAAAATATTCCACCGCTACACTCACATTCGCCTCAACTGTCGTTTTGCTGTTTTTATAAAAAAATAAAAACCATTATAAACTAATGTAAAAGTCTGCTCTGCTCATCCAGCATGATGATCCTTCTCATGCAGTAAGAATCACAGTTCACTGACACACACCAAGATGTTAAGTCTGGGAACTCACCATGGCATGCCTCAATCCGAGGGCCGGGACGCGGGATGAACGGTTGTCTTTCAGATTCCCTCTGCACGCAATAGGCTAGCGCTAATCAAACAGAGCAACGAGCCGCTGTGGCTGAGTGAGTCTCATGCGTTTTCCCACCAGCAGAGCTAGCTGATATATTAAACTTTTGCCGTATCCGGTCGGCAAAACTCCGAACACATCTTTCTTTTTCGTAAGAATGACTTAAGTGCCATTCTTTGTTCTTTTCTCAAAGAAAAGCTTAACTCCAAGTCCTCCAGAGTCACGGCGAAAGCCGATTCAAAAGACCGCTGTTCGCCAGCAGCCGCAGCATCTTCTTTGTTTTCAAGTAGCAGGGAATTCACACGGAATCGTCACAACTCTGCCGTCATTATGTTAAGCCCGCCAACTCTATACACGATGTGATTGGCCTGACTAGAGTTTGGTTTTCCAGCTCGAAAGCCAACGTTGCTACACTACACTGGCTGCAAAATACATTTTGCTGCCGCTAGGGTGCGTCTAGATTTCTAGGCTACGTGATCACGAATTTAAAAGTGAAAGTAAAATATTGCATATTGTTTTCTTTCAAGGCATTTGATAATTCATACTCATTAAGTAGACCTAAAATGACATGCATTAGAAGATTATTAGTTAAATGTTAAAACATTTCAAAATGCACCTGCAGAAAGTTTTTCCAGTCATGAATTTTGTCATTGAGGATTTCTGAAAAAAATCTTGTCTCGTCTCGTTCTTGTTAACCCAATCTCGTGTCTCGTCTCGTTCTTGTTAACCCAATCTCGTGTCTCGTCTCATCTCGTTCTTGTTAACCCAATCTCGTGTCTCGTCTCGTCTCGTTCTTGTTAACCCAATCTCGTGTCTCGTCTCGTCTCGTTCTTGTTAACCCAATCTCGTGTCTCGTCTCGTCTCGTTCTTGTTAACCCAATCTCGTGTCTCGTCTCGTTCTTGTTGCCCCAATCTCGTGTCTCGTCTCGTCTCGTTCTTGTTGCCCCAATCTCGTGTCTCGTCTCGTCTCGTTCTTGTTAACCCAATCTCGTGTCTCGTCTCGTCTCGTTCTTGTTAACCCAATCTCGTGTCTCGTCTCGTCTCGTTCTTGTTAACCCAATCTCGTTTCTCTTCTCGTCTCGTTCTTGTTAACCCAATCTCGTGTCTCGTCTCGTCTCGTTCTTGTTAACCCAATCTCGTGTCTCGTCTCGTTCTTGTTAACCCAATCTCGTGTCTCGTCTCGTCTCGTTCTTGTTAACCCAATCTCGTGTCTCGTCTCGTCTCGTTCTTGTTAACCCAATCTCGTGTCTCGTCTCGTCTCGTTCTTGTTAACCCAATCTCGTGTCTCGTCTCGTTCTTGTTAACCCAATCTCGTGTCTCGTCTCGTTCTTGTTAACCCAATCTCGTGTCTCGTCTCGTCTCGTTCCTGTTGCCCCAATCTCGTGTCTCGTCTCGTCTCATTCTTGTTGCCCCAATCTCGTGTCTCGTCTCGTCTCGTTCTTGTTGCCCCAATCTCGTGTCTCGTCTCGTTCTTGTTAACCCAATCTCGTGTCTCGTCTCGTCTCGTTCTTGTTAACCCAATCTCGTGTCTCGTCTCGTCTCGTTCTTGTTAACCCAATCTCGTGTCTCTTCTCGTCTCGTTCTTGTTAACCCAATCTCGTGTCTCGTCTCGTCTCGTTCTTGTTAACCCAATCTCGTGTCTCGTCTCATCTCGTTCTTGTTAACCCAATCTCGTGTCTCTTCTCGTCTCGTTCTTGTTAACCCAATCTCGTGTCTCGTCTCGTTCTTGTTAACCCAATCTCGTGTCTCGTCTCGTCTCGTTCTTGTTAACCCAATCTCGTGTCTCGTCTCGTCTCGTGAGATAAGTGTCTCGTCACACCCCTAACATTAACTAATGTTAACAAATGAAACCTTATTATAAAGTGTTTACCGACAATATTTTGCTGTGTTTTTGTGCTGGACCTACCGATGATTTTCATATATTTGTTCAAAAGCGCTCATTGCTCAGAGATGAACAACAGTTTCACCAGCTGCGTTTCCATTACAGATTTGTGCCAAACTTTTGCGATATTTTCTAAATTATATTTTCAAATTTGCAATTTGCGCAATTTGAATGGTAAAGGAAACATGGCTACTGTAAACGGTTTTCGTTGGTGAAAAAGTGTGCACTTTATTCCAAATTTTCTAAAGTCATTTGACAGCTTTTTGTTCGTTATTCACCCAAAATCTTGCCTTCCTCGATTTGAATGCGCCGTCTGTTTATTTACAACAAGAAACATCCATTTCATATCCGATGAGTCGTGAGTGTGTGTTGTTGCAGGACGACTGTTTGGTGAAAGTGTGGTACAGCTCCAGCAAATGGCAGGCGGACGTCACCAAACTCTTCACCCCGCTCGACCTGCGCTCGGAGATCAATTTCTCCTTCGTTTACCTGGCTCACCCTCGCTCCGTCACCGGCTTCTCCTGGAGGAAGACCAGCAAACACATGCCCAGGTGAGTCCAGTCTCGACGTCTCGGCCTGCAGACGCCCAACACCATTACATTTAACATTTCATTTAATACTCAACAATAATATTGATCTATTGCATTGACACTGTTATACAATAACTGAACTGAGCTGGACAATGACATCACGGTTTACTCCAGAGCGGCTGTATATATATATATATATATGTAAATGAACTAAATTTTTTTACAACAGAAATGAACATCCCTGAACTTACTTAAGCTGGACTGTGACGCTATTTTCTTCTGGAAACAAACTTTGTTGCATTATTTTCCTGTTATCTCTGTAAAGCTGCTTTAAAACACTGTGTTGTAAAAAGCGCTGTATAAATAAAGCTGACTTGACTTGACCCTGTCCTAACCAGATGCGATCAAGTCAAGTCAAGTCTCCTTCATTTATACAGCGCTTTAACAATATAGAGTTTCACAGCAGCTTTACAGAGATAATAGGAGATTACAGTAACAGAGATTGTTTAGGCTTTACAGCAGATCTAGAATAA
>NW_027508842.1:252500-257212 GCF_051911475.1 Siphateles boraxobius
CTTCACTGCCATATAATGCAATTGGTTCTATGACTGATTGGAATATTTTGAGCCAGATTCTGATTGGTATTTCAATTTGGATAGATTTTTTGATGCATAGAAGGCCCTTCTTGCTTTCTCTTCAGTTCATTCACGGCCAAATTTAGGTTTCCAGGTTGCACTTATTTTCAGCCCGAGGTATGTGTAGCTTGTGACATGATCAAGTTTGGTCATACGAAGGGTGAAATTGTGTCTCTTTCCCTGACATCTGGGTCTTTTCTGAAACGTTAGTACTTTAGTTTTCGTTGGGTTGATGGTCAGGGCCCAGGTCTGACAGAACTGATGCAGGTGTCCAGGTTCTGCTGTAGACCCTCTTCTGTTGGAGACAGCAGGACCAGATCATCTGCATACAGCAGGAGCTTTATACTGGAGTCGTGTAGTGTGAGGCCAGGAGCTGCCGACTCTTCTACGAGTTTCGCCAATTCATTAATGTATATATTGAAGAGGGTCGGTGATAGTGGGCAGCCCTGTCTCACACCCCGGCCTTGAGTGAAGAACTCAGTTTGTTTATTGCCAATTTTAATTGCACATTGATTGTTTGAGTACATTGTTTTTATAATTTTGTACGTTTTGCCCCCGATACCTGATTCTAGAAGTTTAGAAAGAAGGCCTTCATGCCAAATCGAATCAAAGGCCTTCTGGAAATCTACAAAGCAAGCGAATATTTTAGTTTTGTTTTGGTTGATGTATTTATCAATCAGGGTATGTAGGGTGAAAATATGATCTGATGTTCTAAAATTTGGTAAGAATCCAATCTGGCTTTTGCTCAGGACATTGTGCTCTGTGAGAAGTGAACGAGTCTCGTGTTGATGATGCTGCAGAACATCTTCCCCAGATTACTGCTCACACAGATGCCTCTGTAATTGTTCGGGTCTGATTTGTCTCCACTCTTGAATATGGGTGTTATGAGTCCTCTATTCCAGGTGTCAGGGAAATGACCAACACTCAGAACCAAGTTGAACAGTTTCATTAAGGCTAATTTGAATTTGGGGTTTATATTTTTAAGCATTTCGTTAAGGATGCCGTCTGGTCGCTCTTGCCTTTTTTGTTGGCAGAGCCTGTATTTTATCCATCAGCTCTTTTTCTGTGATTGGGTAATCTAGCGGGTTTTGGTATTTGCCAATTATGTTTTCTAAATGGTTTAATTTTTCATATATTTGTGTTTGTTTTATATTCATGTCAAATTTGCTATAAAGTTGTTCAAAGTGATTTTTCCAGGTGTCTCCATCTTGTATAGTAATTTGTTCATGTTTCTTTTTATTCAGGAGATTCCAGTTGTCCCAGAAACTGTTTGAATGGACAGATTCTTCAATAGTTTTGAGCTGATTTTGGATGTACTGTTCTTTCTTCTTTCTGAGTGTATTTTTATATTTTTTAAGCTCCTCACAATAATGAAGACGTAAATCTGGATCGTCTGGTTGTCTGTGTTTTTGATTTGCAAGATGTCTTAAGTTTTTCTTTATTCTTTTACAATCCGAATCAAACCATTTTTCATTATTTGGTTTTTGCTTATGATTTTTCTTAGTGGTTTTAAGATTAGATATTGTTGCCAGATAATCAAATATGTAATTTATGTTTTCTACAGCCAGATTTACGCCATCTTCATTTTGAGGATAATCGTATTCTATGAAGTTATCCATAAGTAAGCACACTTGGGGGTGGTCCAATGCGGCCAGGTATTTTTCAGTGCTGTTTTGAACCCATCTGTAAATATTTTTGATGTTGTACAGTTTACTGGGTTGTATTGGGTGTATGTTAGTATTTTCTTTCCTTTTCAGATACACAGTAATTTGGCTGTGATCTGATAGGGGTGTTAGTGGTTTGACTGTGAATGCTCTGAAAGAGAATATATCTAGATCTGTGATCATGTAGTCAACTGTTGAGCAACCATGAGATGAGCTGTATGTGTATCTCCCAAGAGAATCCCCTCTCACCCTGCCGTTGACGAGGTACAGACCGAGGCTTCGACAGAGCTCAAGTAGAAGCCCTCCCGTTTTATTCACTTGAGCATCAGAGTTAGTCCTTGAAAAATTGACACTGTTTTGTTGAAAGCTCTGTCCAAATATATAATTATTCCCGTTATCTGTGGTGTAGTCGGGTAGGGATCCTGTCCTGGCATTGAGATCCCCACACATCAGCACACTTCCCTGGGCCTGGAAGTGGTTGATTTGACTGTGGAGGGTCTCAAAGATTTTCTCATTATAGTAAGGAGATTCAGAGGGAGGAATATAAAGAGCACATAAGAATATATCTTTTGTAGTTTGACTGAGCTGTTTATTGATTTTGAGCCAGATATGAGATTCTTCTTTTTTGATTAGTTTGATGTACTTATCAATTTCAAGTTTGTGCCAGATTATGATGCCCCCTGAATCTCTCCCACGTGTAATATTTTCATGTTTTTGGGACGATATGAGTATTTCCCGGTAGCCTGGGGACAGAGAGTGACCTCATCAGTTCTGCGCCACGTTTCCTGTAATATTATTATGTCTATATCTAATACACTTTTCTTAAAATCCAAGGTGTTGATTTTACATCCAAAACTTGATGAGTTAATGCCCTGGATGTTCCAATGTGTGATTGTCAGTGGTTTCATGCTGTCAATAAACAATTTTAACATTTCTCTAGAATAGAACCAACTCAACTTGAACCCGTTTAAAATCTATGTGCACTGTGTAAACATACATACATTTACCATTTACCTATTTGTATTATTGGTAGTATTTAAACGTTTTTTTTTTTTTTTTTTTTTTTTTTTTTTTTTTTTTGCACATACGTATAAATGTGTATATATACACACATGCATACATGCACATAGACATAGATACACATATATATACACATATATTAGTGTATCTGTTCAATTTGGTGTCTTTTACTCACGACTGGTCCATCAGCCGTGTGCAGATTAAGTTGAGCATGTCCTTGATCTCTCTCAGACTGTGCTGTGGGGGTCGTTCGGGCCTCTTAGGGCTGCAGCGTAGCTCCGCTGCTCCGGCTCGGGTCTGTGGACGTCTGGCTGTGGGGCTGATGACGTCTGCGCTATCGAGGTGTTGTTACCCATCGCGGGGCTTCTCTGGGTCCTGCCGGTTTTTTCCGTTGGTATGGGGGCATCAGGTCTTGGCGTTGCTGATGCTGACGGTGATGTTGGTGTATGGGATGTGGGTGTGGAGGCCGGGAGCGTGGGCGCTGGAGTTCAGGGTGTGGGTACAGCGGAGCAGGGCGATGGAGTCTCCAGGGCTCAGATGGATACGGCTGGAAGACGCTGTGTGCTGATGCTGGGATGAAGCGTCTCGTTGGTTGAGGGTTGTTAGATTCTCTCTGACTCTTTGAGGGACTGCCAGGGGTTCGGCCAAGGGCAACATCTTTAAGATTTTTAGCAAACACATTCACACTGTCTCTACGCAGGTGGACGTGGTCATGGAGATTGTGAATGTCCAGTGTAGAGTGATGTGCCAGATGAACATTTGGCATTCCAGCACATTCGCGTGATATGTTTGTGTTGACTCTCTGTATAGTGCGGGGGTGGAAATCGGTTCTGGGTAGGATGGTGGAGATGATTATTTTTGATGTTGGGAAAGTCCTGTGTTGCCTTAATGTGCCACTTGTGTAACTGATTGTGCCACTCGTTCCTGTTGTGTCCTCAGGTCATTTGTTCCCACATGTATGATGATGTGACTGGGATCACCAAGTGTTTCTTTACTGAGTTGTTGAAGGGCACTCTCTGTGTTTGGGCACCAAAGTTTTAAAGATTTGTGGTTGGGAAAGAGCTGTTTTTCACTGATGAACCTGCCATTAGAGTCTATTAAGATGACTATTTCTGCATGGACGTGACTAGGTGTGCTTTCTCGGTCTTGTGTGTGGGCATCTATCCGTGCTGTTGGCGTGATAGTCTCAGGAGGCGTCAGGATGGTTGTGCTGGGGTCTGGGTGGCATTCGAGCCAGGCTGTATGACGCTTTCTGTCAGCTCTCTCAGCTTTGCATTTCTTTTTCTCTAACGATCAGCTCCTCTCTGACACTTTTCACCTCCTCTCTGACACTTTTCACCTCACTGTTTAGGGTATCTCTGTCCTGCTGCAGCTTTTTTATTTCTCCTCTTAGCTCCTCAACACTAGTTTTAAATTCTCTTGTGAGCTGATGAAGTTTGTTTTCCAGTTGTTGTATGCGCTCGCTGGATGTCGTCTGCGAGAGCACCAGTTCTCTGAGCTCCACTAGTTCTACCTCCTGTAGGACAGACTGCTCCGCATCTGGAGTGACGGACTGCTCCAGCTGTGTGTCACAGTCCAGGACAGGCTCCTCCTCCTCCTCTAGCTCCGCCCCTGACCTCTTGAGCTCAACATGGCTGCCTGTACTCTCTGTCTGTTTCTCCAATCTCTGCCAGTGCTTTGAGGCTGGTAAAGTTTGCCTGGACAGAGCTGAGACATGCTTCATTCCCTTGAACATTATGGTTCCATTGTGGTATATATTTACAGTCAGAAATGCTTTGCTAGTGTCTCCTCCTTCTTC
Organism: Siphateles boraxobius; assembly: GCF_051911475.1. Taxonomy (NCBI): domain Eukaryota; kingdom Metazoa; phylum Chordata; class Actinopteri; order Cypriniformes; family Leuciscidae; genus Siphateles; species Siphateles boraxobius. Next base: position 257,043 of record NW_027508842.1, read on the forward strand.
ATGAATTTGAATTTGTCTCCCATTACAGATGGCGAGTTTTTTGAAATTCTTGTAGTATTTGCAGATGCCTGTGTGCCAAGCATTGCAGTTTTCTGTGTGGAGCAGTAGATTAGTGATAATGGACTTGTCTCCTTTTTGAACACAGTCAACCATTAAAGTTTCTGGGTTTT
>NW_027508843.1:0-37500 GCF_051911475.1 Siphateles boraxobius
AGGGAGTGTGAGAGAGTGTGAGGGAGTGTGAGAGAGTGTGAGTGAGTGTGAGGGAGTGTAAGGGAGTCTGAGAGAGTGTGAGGGAGTGTGAGAGAGTGTGAGGGAGTCTGAGAGAGTGTGAGGGAGTGTGAGAGAGTGTGAGGGAGTGTGAGTGAGTGTGAGGGAGTGTGAGGGAGTGTGAGAGAGTGTGAGGGAGTGTGAGAGAGTGTGAGTGAGTGTGAGAGTGTGATGGAGTCTGAGAGAGTGTGAGGGAGTCTGAGAGAGTGTGAGGGAATGTGAGGGAGTGTGAGGGAGTGGAGGGAGTGTGTGGGAGTCTGAGAGAGTGTGAGGGAGTGTGAGGGAGTGTGAGAGAGTGTGAGGGAGTCTGAGAGAGTGTGAGGGAGTGTGAGAGAGTGTGGGAGAGTGTGAGGGAGTGTGAGTGAGTGTGAGGGAGTGTGAGAGTGTGAGGGAGTCTGAGAGAGTGTGAGGGAGTGTGAGGGAGTGTGAGAGAGTGTGAGGGAGTCTGAGAGAGTGTGAGGGAGTGTGAGAGAGTGTGGGAGAGTGTGAGGGAGTCTGAGAGAGTGTGAGGGAGTGTGAGAGAGTGTGGGAGAGTGTGAGGGAGTGTGAGTGAGTGTGAGGGAGTGTGAGAGTGTGAGGGAGTCTGAGAGAGTGTGAGGGAGTGTGAGAGAGTGTGAGGGAGTCTGAGAGAGTGTAAGGGAGTGTGAGAGAGTGTGAGGGAGTGTGAGAGAGTGTGAGGGAGTGTGAGGGAGTGTGAGGGAGTGGAGAGAGTGTGAGGGAGTCTGAGAGAGTGTGAGGGAGTGTGAGAGAGTGTGAGGGAGTGTGAGTGAGTGTGAGGGAGTGTGAGGGAGTCTGAGAGAGTGTGAGGGAGTGTGGGAGAGTGTGAGGGAGTCTGAGAGAGTGTGAGGGAGTGTGAGGGAGTGTGAGACAGTGTGAGGGAGTGTGAGAGAGTGTGAGGTAGTGTGAGAGAGTGTGAGGGAGTGTGAGAGAGTGTGAGGGATTGTGAGGGAGTGTGAGAGAGTGTGAGAGAGTGTGAGAGATTGTGAGGGAGTGTGAGAGAGTGTGAGAGAGTGTGAGGGAATGTGAGAGAGTGGAGGTAGTGTGAGGGAGTGTGAGGGAGTGTGAGAGAGTGGAGGTAGTGTGAGGGAGTATGAGGGAGTGTGAGAGAGTGGAGGTAGTGTGAGGGAGCGTGAGGGAGTGTGAGAGAGTGTGAGAGAGTGTAAGAGAGTGTGAGGGAGTGTGAGAGAGTGTGAGGGAGTGTGAGAGAGTGTGAGAGAGTGTGAGGGAGTGTGTGGGAGTGTGAGAGAGTGTGAGGGAGTGTTAGAGAGTGTGAGGGAGTGTGAGGGAGTGTGAGAGAGTGTGAGGGAGTGAGAGGGAGTGGAGGTAGTGTGAGGGAGTGTGAGAGAGTGTGAGGGAGTGTGAGGGTGTGTGAGAGAGTGTGAGGGAGTGTGAGGGAGTGTGAGAGAGTGTGAGGGAGTGTGAGAGAGTGTGAGAGAGTGTGAGAGAGTGTGGGGGAGTGTGAGGGAGTGTGAGAGAGTGTGAGGGAGTGTGAGAGAGTGTGAGGGAGTGTTAGGGAGTGGAGGTAGTGTTAGGGAGTGTGAGAGAGTGTGAGGGAGTGTGAGAGAGTGTGAGGGAGTGTGAGAGAGTGTGAGGGAGTGTGAGGGAGTGGAGGTAGTGTGAGGGAGTGTGAGGGAGTGTGAGAGAGTGTGAGGGAGTGTGAGAGAGTGTGAGAGAGTGTGAGTGAGTGTGAGTGAGTGTGAGAGAGTGTGAGGGAGTGTGAGGGAGTGTGAGAGAGTGTGAGGGAGTGTGAGTGTGAAGAAGTGTGAGAGAGTGTGAGGGAGTGTGAGTGAGTGTGAGAGAATGTGAGGGAGTGTGAGTGAGTGTGACGGAGTGTGAGTGAGTGTGAGGGAGTGTGAGGGAGTGTGAGAGAGTGTGAGGGAGTGTGAGTGAGTGTGAGTGAGTCTGAGAGAGTGTGAGGGAGTGTGAGGGAGTCTGAGAGAGTGTGAGGGAATGTGAGGGAGTGTGAGGGAGTGGAGGGAGTGTGAGGGAGTGTGAGAGAGTGTGAGAGAGTGTGAGTGAGTGTGAGGGAGTGTGAGTGAGTGTTAGAGAGTGTGAGGGAGTGTGAGGGAGTGTGAGAGAGTGTGAGGGAGTGTGAGTGTGAGGAAGTGTGAGGGAGTGTGAGTGAGTGTGAGAGAATGTGAGGGAGTGTGAGTGAGTGTGACGGAGTGTGAGTGAGTGTGAGGGAGTGTGAGTGAGTGTGAGGGAGTGTGAGAGAGTGTGAGGGAGTGTGAGTGACTGTGAGTGAGTGTGAGAGCGTGATGGAGTCTGAGAGAGTGTGAGGGAGTGTGAGGGAGTCTGAGAGAGTGTGAGGGAATGTGAGGGAGTGTGAGGGAGTGGAGGGAGTGTGAGGGAGTGTGAGTGAGTGTGAGGGAGTGTGAGAGTGTGAGGGAGTCTGAGAGAGTGTGAGGGAGTGTGAGGGAGTGTGAGAGAGTGTGAGGGAGTCTGAGAGAGTGTGAGGGAGTGTGAGAGAGTGTGAGAGAGTGTGAGGGAGTGTGAGTGAGTGTGAGGGAGTGTGAGAGTGTGAGGGAGTCTGAGAGAGGGAGGGAGTGTGAGGGAGTGTGAGAGAGTGTGAGGGAGTCTGAGAGAGTGTAAGGGAGTGTGAGAGAGTGTGAGGGAGTGTGATAGAGTGTGAGGGAGTGTGAGGGAGTGGAGAGAGTGTGAGGGAGTGGAGAGAGTGTGAGGGAGTGTGAGAGAGTGTGAGGGAGTGTGAGAGAGTTTGAGGGAGTGTGAGTGAGTGTGAGGGAGTGTGAGAGTGTGAGTGAGTCTTCTGAGAGAGTGTGAGGGAGTGTGGGAGAGTGTGAGGGAGTCTGAGAGAGTGTGAGGGAGTGTGAGGGAGTTTGAGGGAGTGTGAGACAGTGTGAGGGAGTGTGAGAGAGTGTGAGGTAGTGTGAGAGAGTGTGAGGGAGTGTGAGAGAGTGTGAGGGATTGTGAGGGAGTCTGAGAGAGTGTGAGGGAGTGTGAGGGAGTGTGAGACAGTGTGAGGGAGTGTGAGAGAGTGTGAGGTAGTGTGAGAGAGTGTGAGGGAGTGTGAGAGAGTGTGAGGTACTGTGAGAGAGTGTGAGGTAGTGTGAGAGAGTGTGAGGTAGTCTGAGAGAGTGTGAGGGAGTCTGAGAGAGTGTGAGGGAGTGTGAGGGAGTGTGAGGGAGTGTGAGACAGTGTAAGGGAGTGTGAGAGAGTGTGAGGTAGTGTGAGAGAGTGTGAGGGAGTGTGAGAGAGTGTGAGGGATTGTGAGGGAGTGTGAGAGAGTGTGAGAGAGTGTGAGAGATTGTGAGGGAGTGTGAGAGAGTGTGAGGGAGTGTGAGAGAGTGGAGGTAGTGTGAGGGAGTGTGAGAGAGTGTGAGGGAGTGTGAGAGAGTGGAGGTAGTGTGAGGGAGTATGAGGGAGTGTGAGAGAGTGGAGGTAGTGTGAGGGAGCGTGAGGGAGTGTGAGAGAGTGTAAGAGAGTGTGAGGGAGTGTGAGAGAGTGTGAGGGAGTGTGAGAGAGTGTGAGAGAGTGTGAGGGAGTGTGTGGGAGTGTGAGAGAGTGTGAGGGAGTGTTAGAGAGTGTGAGGGAGTGTGAGAGAGTGTGAGAGAGTGTGAGGGAGTGTTAGAGAGTGGAGGTAGTGTTAGGGAGTGTGAGAGAGTGTGAGGGAGTGTGAGAGAGTGTGAGGGAGTGTGAGAGAGTGTGAGGGAGTGTGAGGGAGTGGAGGTAGTGTGAGGGAGTGTGAGGGAGTGTGAGAGAGTGTGAGGGAGTGTGAGAGAGTGTGAGGGAGTGTGAGGGAGTGTGAGAGATTGTGAGGGAGTGTGAGTGTGAGGAAGTGTGAGGGAGTGTGAGTGAGTGTGAGAGAATGTGAGGGAGTGTGAGTGAGTGTGACGGAGTGTGAGTGAGTGTGAGTGTGAGAGAGTGTGAGGGAGTGTGAGGGAGTGTGAGTGAGTGTGAGAGAATGTGAGGGAGTGTGAGTGAGTGTGAGGGAGTGTGAGTGTGATGGAGTGTGAGTGAGTGTGAGTGTGAGAGAGTGTCAGGGAGTGTGAGGGAGTGTGAGGGAGTGTGAGAGAGTGTGAGGGAGTGTGAGGGAGTGTGAGGGAGTGTGAGAGAGTGTGAGTGAGTGTGAGGGAGTGTAAGGGAGTGTGAGTGTGAGAGAGTGTGAGTGAGTGTGAGGGAGTGTGAGGGAGTGTGAGAGAGTGTGAGGGAGTGTGAGGGAGTGGAGGTAGTGTGAGGGAGTGTGAGGGAGTGTGAGAGAGTGTGAGGGAGTGTGAGGGAGTGTGAGAGAGTGTGAGGGAGTGTGAGGGAGTGTGAGAGAGTGTGAGGGAGTGTGAGAGAGTGTGAGGGAGTGTGAGAGAGTGTGAGGGAGTGTGAGAGAGTGTGAGGGAGTGTGAGAGAGTGTGAGAGAGTGTGAGGGAGTGTGAGGGAGTGTAAGAGAGTGTGAGGGAGTGTGAGGGAGTGTGAGAAAGTGTGAGAGAGTGTGAGGGAGTGTGAGGCAGTGTGAGGGAGTGTGAGAGAGTGTGAGTGAGTGTGAGAGAGTGTGAGGGAGTGTGAGAGAGTGTGAGGGAGTGTGAGAGAGTGTGAGGGAGTGTGAGTGAGTGTGAGGGAGTGTGAGGGAGTGTGAGAGAGTGTGAGAGAGTGTGAGGGAGTGTGAGTGTGTGTGAGAGAGTGTGAGAGAGTGTGAGAGAGTGTGAGGGAGTGTGAGGGAGTGTTAGGGAGTGTGAGAGAGTGTGAGGGAGTGTGAGGGAGTGTGAGAGAGTGTGAGGGAGTGTGAGGGAGTGTGAGAGAGTGTGAGAGAGTGTGAGGGAGTGTGAGAGAGTGTGAGAGAGTGTGAGAGACTGTGAGGGAGTGTGAGGGAGTGTGAGAGAGTGTGAGGGAGTGTTAGGGAGTGGAGGTAGTGTGAGGGAGTGTGAGAGAGTGTGAGAGAGTGCCGAATTCACCAGCTATTGACAGCCCGTACTGGCCGTCCCAGGCGTGAGCTCCCTGGTGGAAGGATCCTTGGGGAAATTCAAATCAGGAGAGATCTGATGTCTCCGATCCATCAGGATTTTCCATCCTCAACCTGAGATTTGGAGACTCTAGGTGTGGCCGGTCAGGGGTGGTCGCTAGTGGCTTCTGGTCTCTTGATGGACAGATGTCCATGCTTGCACGTCTTCTACTATACCTGGGGTAGCTAAGTTCGCTCCTAGAGAGCCACTGTCCTGCTTAATTTAGTTCCAACCCTAAACAAACACACCTGAACAAGCTAATCAATGTCTTCAGGCTTACTAAGGCTATAGGCAGGTGAGCTTTCTTTCAGTGTTGGAGCCAAACTCTGCAGGACAACGTCTCTCTAGGACCGAACTTGCCCACCCCTGTACTAGACGGCTGTATTTCTCCAAGTGTAAGATCTGTGAGTCTTGGTGTAGGCCTCATGCAGTGGATCCTGTCAGCTGCTCGGCTGGGTCAGTGCTGGGTCAGTGCTGGGATTCCTGCAGGATACGTTTGATGCCGGAGCGGCTATGATTACTTGAGGGTTTATGTCACGGCTATCGCCACTCGTCGGGAGTCAGACGAGTCACCTTAAAGCGTTAGTTCACCCAAACATGTAAATTCTGTCAGTAATTACTCTCCCTCATGTTGTTCAACCCCGTAAGACCCTCGTTCATCTTCAGAACACAAATTAAGATATTTTTGATGAGATCTGAGAGCTGGATCACTCCTCCATAGGCTTCTGTGTAATTTCATCTCCCAGTTAGTAAAGACATCGTTAAAATAGTCCGAGTGACTACAGGGGCTCAACATTAAGTTTATCAAGCGATGAGAATACTTTTTGTGCGCAAAAAAACACAAAAATAACAACTTTATTCAACTATTCATTTTCTTCTGGATGGGCCTCTGAGTGAGTTCACGAGAGCCATGACGCATGCGCGAGAACTTGGTTTATGCGTGGAGTTAGACGCTCGAGACCTGCGCGTTCTGTTGGTGTCCATTTCTGGGATTTGCCGGTTGTTTTGGAGAGGTTATTGGAAACACCTTTGGAGCCGTGAGCCGAAACTGGCGCTTTCTTGTGTGGGATATCATTCCCAGTGTGTCATCGCTACACAGCGTTGAGCAAACCTGTGAAAGAGAACGGCTCGGTTGTTTGAGTAACCCATGTTCTCTGAATAGGGAACGAGACTCTGCATTCGCTTCTTCTCTCGCTGTCGAGAGTGGATTCTTTGATAGCAAACCTATGGCTCGTTCACTAGTGAGTCATCTGCTAATAAATTAGCGGCGTGATGCTATACAGGTTCAGACAATCAGCTCCGCCGAACGCCGTTCCCATTGCGTCTCGTTCTCTATTCAGAGAACATGTTTTGTTTCACTAAAATAAATTCAGCTTGCTTTGGTATTTCATTATCTAATGCAATGACATTCATTCATTTTTGTAATTGCATCTTTATTGAACAAATAGTATTTGGGGCCACTGTATAGTTTTATGCATTATTCTATAACATAAAATACATCACACCTTGTTTTTATAGCTTTTACCTGTCTTGTAAAAAGATGGTTGTCTGTCATGAAACGTCATCAGCCGAACAGATAAACTCATCACTAGTTCACTTTCACAGACTCGTTTATAATGGCGCTCTTGCTCTTATATTATAACTCGAATTCTAAGGGAAAAATCTCTTTTGTTTTTTAAAAATAAAGACTGGAATAGTTGTTGAAGCTTAATGAAGATATTTCTACTTCATTACTGTACTTAAGTATCTGTACATTATCAGAGTATTTTTATTTTGTGAAACTTTTACTTTTACTTCACTTCTTCCCAAGCATAACATCAAAGGATGAATGGAAATTGTGTTGACGTCAAAACACTACGTTTGTTTGATGTCAAACTCCAACTTTGGACAGACGTTGCAATTTGGTTGGAATAAACATCAGAAAAAACAAAATTCCAACTTTAAAGAAAGACGATTACATACGGTTAGTGTGGATCTTGTTGGCATGACATCAAACTCTGGAAGATGTTTGATCACCGGTTATCACAATTGAAAACCAACAAGAAATCTACACATAATGATGTTATGATATTGTACTGTGGAAGTTAATCTTATGACGTTTAGCAGACGTTGGGTTTTGGTTCATTAATCATCCTCAGATGTCGATACTCGTCAGATTGTCCTGACACTGAGTTTTGCTGGCCTGATATCAGAACCATATCTTTATCTAATGATGTTTTGTTGCTGGGAAGATCCGTGAGGATGCGTGAAGAACAGGGATTTCCCCGTCAGAGCTGGAGTGAGCGCGCACCGATGGCATGCAAAGTAAGTTAATCAAATTTAGTATGAATTAATGTCAATGAAATCATTTCTAGGTTATGACTGTCAGCTATTTGAGAAGTCATTCTGCTGTTTCGGTTTCAGCCCATTGAAACTCTTGGATGTGGACATTTGTGTGTCTGTATGGCAAATTGAGTTAATATAACACTTTATGTGCATTAATAAATGAATGCACATAAATTAAATTAATATAAATTATGATATATAAACACTTCAGATGTTAGATGTCAGTATCTCCCCCATGTGACGTCTGTACATTGTATTTTTGTGCTATTTTTAGCCACATGTGGTTAATTATTTCACTTGTTTGAACTCTTGAATCATCAGTAACTTAAATTGATACTTAGTATATTAAAGTTGAATGTTTTGATAGTGTATAACAGGTGTTGGTAATGAAATAAGATGTTTGCTTATTTGCTATAATATTATTTGCATGCAATACTCGTTCTGATTAGCAGTGACTACTGACTAGTGCTGGCTAGAATAAATATGTTGTTTATTGATCAGTTCTTTTTACTTTTAATACTTAAGTTCATTAGTTTCAATTAAGTTCAAATACTTAAGTAATGTACGTGATGATGAAATAAGTCGATGGCTATAATATATATATAGAGCAGACAGAGGCAGTCGTGGTGGAGGAGCTGCTGCTTATGTTTCCACAAGTCCATCTTCTGAACTTATTATCGCAAGTGAAAGTCCCATGCACTTTGAATGCCTTTTTGTTAGAATATGTTTCCATCAAAACAAACGGTTGATTATAGGAAATATATATAGACCCTCTAACTCTCCATCCGAATCAACAAATAATATTCTTAGTACTATTAATTTTTTTAATTGTTTTGACGAAATTATAGTATTGGGAGATTTCAATCGAAATTGGCTTGATAGGTCATCTCTGAAGGAGAGGAATCAGTTCGAAAGCTTAAATCTTACTCAGTTAATACAGGAGTCTACCAGAGTGGAGGGGAACTCCAGGTCTCAGACTGGATCTTGGTCTCGATCCCAATAGATTTGCTGATTCAGGTGTTTTATCTGATTGCTTCAGTGACCATTCAGTTATCTTTGGGTCTGGAAAATAAGGTTACCTCGTCTACCACCTAAAATAATCAAGGTAAGACAATTTAAAAATATGAATAATGATGCATTTATTCAAGTTTTGTTATGTATTAATTGGAACAGGATGGATTTAATTCCTTATGTTGATGATGCCTGGAATTTCTTTTATACTGAGGTATTAAAAGTTATAGATAAACATGCTCCATGGGCATCAGTTAAAGTGAAGGGTAGACATCTGCCATGGATTGCTGGTGATTTAATATATCTCTATAAGCAAAGGGACAAGGCCTGGGAAAGATACCATTTAACAAAAGATCTGTCAGATTGGATTGAATATAAACGATTAAGGAATGTATGTACTGTTAAAACATGAAATGCCAAATCTGACTATTATAAAAATTCACTATCAAATGATTTTACAAATCCAAAACACTTTTGGAAAAAACATAATTGCCTGTTGAATAAATCTAAGAAGAATTCCCTTGCAAAACTAAGAATTAATAATAACATTATAAGTGATCCAATTTCTGTGGCTGACGCCTTTAATCAGCACTTTTCTTCTGTTTGTAGTTTACGCCCGCCTGATTTCTGTTATTAACCCTGTAGATAGTAACGTAGCAAACAGCTCTTTCTCATTTACTATGATTCTTCCCACTGAGGTACATCAGTTAATTTCCGAGATTAAATCTGGAAGTGGTGTGGTATAGATGGTCTGGATATAAAGTTTATTAAGATTGCCTCTCATGTTCTAGCTTACCCATTATGTGATTTATTTAATTTATCCATATCTACTTGCAAAGTTCCAATCATGTGGAAGTGTGCTAGAGGAACACCTTTTTATAGAAGTGGTGATTCGCTCGATCCTAACAATTACAGACCAATCTCAATAAAAGTATTTGAAATAATTATATTCAAGAGATTGTTTAAATACATTAATAAGTTTTCTATTTTTCTCCAAACCAATCAGGTTTTAGGCCCAATTACTCCACCACTACTGCTCTTACAAAGTTTGTTAACGATGCCACATCTTCTCCGGACAATAATATGTCCACTGGAGCAATGTTTATAGATCTTACCAAAGCGTTTGATTTGGTTGATCACTATATTCCCCTTGATAAATTATATAACATTGGTCTCTATGAACAGTCAGTTTTATGGTTTAATTCATATCTTCACTACAGACGTCAGTGTGTAAATCTCAATGGTGCTTTCTCTCAGTTCTTGATAATGGAAAAGGCTTTTCCTCAAGGTTCTTGTTTAGTCCCTCTTTTAATTGTATTAAGTAACTTTAAAGTAACTAAGTTTATTTTATTTAACCCTGCCTTGACGTGTTTCTAAGAGATTCACTCAAAACTACACAATAACACACAAGCAATATAAAAACAGATAAAAAGGTGTGGTGTTTTGATCATATCAGACGTTCTCTGAGCACTTTTACATCAGAATGCAGGAGGCGACACTATCTGAGATCAGAGATGGACGTTATAACTGCTGGCTGACCGGCTCCTCTGAGACTCCGTGTGAAAGTCACCTTTAACTGAGCTGAAAGTCTTAGACAAGGGACCTACAACACTTTCTAACAGGTTAATGAAACGCTGGAAAATGTTCACAAAGCAAGCGTAAATTTGACATGAGACTATTCAAGCGAATCATATAAGAGAGAATTAGAGAGAACATTGCTGCAGGAGATGTGTTTTTATGTGAGTCTCTGTAACATACAAGTACTGAGTAACAATAATTAACAACATGTATTAGGGTTAGTTGCATGTAATTACTATAAATAATAATAAAAAAACACTGTCAAACAAAAAACAACAACAACAGGGGATTTGTATCTGTTAAACAGTTGGACAAAACAATACTAGACTAATACTCAGACAGTAATCTGACAGGATCAAACACTTCTTTCTTGACAAGGCTTTCAACAGGTTACTCACGGTTAGATACAAGATCAAACAATGAACCGCACAAGACAGCAAACACAAGGGGATTAACTAGGGAACAGGACGAGGACAGGTGAAACTGACTAGACAATGACAAGACGAGGATAACAAGGGGGCGGAGTTACACAACCAGACAACACAAGCACATGTGTCTGTCATGATCCAGCCTCAAGACTAGGGGAAATCGAGGACAAGAAGGCCGGATCATGACATTTCCACAGTACAGTTCGCAATAACAGCTCATATTCTCAAAGTTACACTATTTGTTTGATGTAGAAATGTACATCGTCTCACACACTTGATATGCGGCTGCTTTTGTCTGTACCCGTCGACTACTGAAACACCGGCACTGAATGTGCTGAGCTCAAACACTGAACAACCTTCGCTTCACACACTCGATGGCTGCGCTAAAAATAGGGATGCGCGATATATCGGCCACCGTATCGGTATCGGCCGATATATGATCATTTTTAATGTTATCGTTATCGGCCCGATAAGAAAACTTGCCCGATATATTCAAGCCGGTAAATAATGGATCATGTCCTTTAGCGGAGACACTTCAGATTGCTTGAAATATGATTGAAATCACTTCAGAAAAGGAAAATACGGTTCAGTGCAACATCTGTCAGATCGGCTACATGACATTATAATGAGGACGTTATAATTGTGTGTTCTGAACATGGCTTTCAATGGTGAGGTTTTGGTGTTTGTAATCAGGCTTCAGAATGTATATAAAAATTTGGAGACAGATTTATCGGCCAATATATCGGTTATCGGCTTTCAAATATAAATAATTATCGGTATCGGCCAAAATGTTCATATTGGTGCATCTCTAGTTAAAAACAACCCATTTGGCAACCCAGGGCTGGGTAAATACAGGACAGAACACATGCTGGGTTAAACTAAAGATCACCTCAGGAAGTTTTCTCTCAGGACAGAAGACAAAATGACTGTTACAAATCCAGTTTGGGAAACCAGCAGTGGGTTACTATAACCCAGCAGGCTGGGTAGTATATGAGGGGGAGCATCACTTCTACCGTCAGTGAAATTTAACCTAGCAGTGGGTTACACACACACACAACTACCCAACAGCTTGGAAAATAACCCAACAAAATGACCCAACAGGCATAACCCAGCAAATGTTAGAGTGCAGCAAAAGCAGGATAGAGATCTGACAGAGATCTTCTTCCCCTCAGGAATGTTTCGTGTTCTGGCACAGGTTGGGTTGAGCGAGTTCATCATGTGTCATTTCTTCATCTCTGACACAGAAGAGTTCGATGTTGCAAGATTTTTCCCACCATGTCATAGAATATTTTCCCACTTGCAACATCATTGCCTTGCCGAAAGAGACAGTTCTTCTGCCGTCGTCCGGATGCGTCTGTGCTTTGGGTCGTTTGTGACCGCAGAAACACCAGCGATTTCAGTTCTACATATATTAGGAAACTTACAATAGAGAGATACACATACTCAACACAATTCCACACACACACCTCACATAATTACACGTACATCCTACTTTCTGTTGTACGTGTTTTGTATTGAAGGTGTCGTCTAACTGTGTTTTGTCTAATGCTTTAATAAAAAAAAGAAAGAAAAAGAAACACCAGCGATTTGTCTTTGGTTGACTGCAGTTTTAAGGAGAAAATACTCAGCAATGCTGTCGAGTTATGAATTTACACATGGTTTGTGTTAAAGTATATTAAAAACACCACACAGACATATAAACAACATTAAAAGCTGGATTTTCACCACAGGGGGACTTTAAGCCTGTGTTCCCTCCTGACTATCACTATCAATCCACAAAAGCAATATATGGTGTCAGGTCACATATTTATTATGTATACATTATTAGAAAAACAAAACACTATTTTATATTTAATAAATGACTTGAAAACCACTAAAATATGATGACTTGACGTTGAATGTCACCTCTGTCAGACAGAGATATTATAGTGTTTCTCTCACAAAACAACTGGAGTTCATGTAGAAGCCATTTTGTTTTCTCTGTTGATGCTGTATGCTAATAAAACCTGCTTCAGGAGAATAACACGATCTGAACATTTCAAATAATTTCCCCAGAAATTGGATGTTGACAAATCATGGATGTGACAGGAAATATTAACATTAGGATTTAAAATAGGTCTATCATACAACTTTGAAATCTTATGAAACACACGTGTCATTGAAAAACAACCTTTCTCTGATACGAGATATTATTAAGTGTTGCTTTTGATAAAAAATAAATTTTCATCATTTTATTCAGAACATTTTATTGCATATAAATGATTAGATGTAGTGAGAAGACAAAAGGTGTCATAGATTTGAAATAATAATGATAAAATTAAATTAAAGGGGATAATTGTGTTAAATACATTACAGTATTATTAATCCCTCATAACATTTGAAAATATTTTCATAAGCCTAATAGCAGTTAAGTGTCTCTAGAATCCGTGATGTCTGTTTTGTTGTGAATTCGGGGGCAGTTTACAGCACTGCTCAAGTTTGTACTATAATATTTGTTTCCACAGACTTCCTTAAACTGAATTTACTCTGAGAACAATCACATGAAGCACGAAAGGAAGTTTCTTCTCTATTGCGCCGCATATCGAGTGAGTGAAACCATCGAGTGAACGCTTCTCGAACAAGAACACGTGTGGGCGGGGCTTGACTGTGTCTGTGGGGAACTGATTGGATAGTGGTGGTTTGGTATTGGTGGATCTCAGGTGAGTGACAGGTTGCCCCCCCCCCCATGCATATTATTTTGATTCAAGATAACGTCACATATTAATTTAAACAATAATGTGTAAAAATATAAACATACTACATTATGTAGGCCTACTACTATATACAATACAGTAAAATAGGATATAGTTTCTTGTGCACATCATAAATTATATATTTTTTAATATATTTTAGATTGTAAACCGCTTAAGGTTTTCTGCTGTGGGCTATATTAATATCAATAACTAGCAGTTGAACACAGCAGAAGAGGAGAGAGAGAGAGAGAGAGAGAGAGAGAGAGAGAGAGAGGTAGTAAACACACTGAGGTCTGCTCGCCCCACCCGCTGAAGAACACACACAATCAGGAAGTGCGAGAGGATCATCCGCCGAAACACACACACACACGTTCCTGAAACTCAACTACACACCAGACGACCTTTTATTTTATTTTGCGCCGATGTGGATTTTTTGATGAATTGCTGAGGCGAGCAGCCGAAACCTGAATCTACTGATATCAAGAGGACGCGCTAGGGGAAACAAGTACGTGTGTGTGTGTGTGTTCGTCAAATCACGACATGTTATTTACAGCCGTCGCCTTTGCTCGAAATAAGCTCTATCTGTGTTCCGTATGTTTACTTCTGTCACGAGTCACGACTGAACTGGTTTATTGTGTAACCTGTGATGGTTTGCACCTTTGCAACTCTTCTTCTTCTGCCAGGTGTGATGATGATGATGATGCCTCTGTTTCTCAGTGTTCAGTTCAGTGGTTCATTCCCGTGAAAAGTGAGTGTTTGTGTAGCCAGAGATTTATGGCACAAATATTTAGTCGATGTCACAGTTTCTTTCATTTGCATAAACTAAGCTCAAGCGCGTGCCCGTCGAGCAGATGTGCGCAGGTGCAGTCGTGCTGAATGTGATATTTTGAGTTATTACTGTGTGGACTGTAGAACAAATACAGATTACTAACAGGAAGGCATGCTTTCCCCCGTCGAGTGAGGTGTTTTCATGTTTCAGAACTTAAATAGACTCAGAATCGCAGAATGCTGGAGACACTAGTTTAAGGTTTCGTGTGAAGCGACTGTGAACGGCGGGTTTCCGCGGGTTGGTTCTTGTTCAGATGGAAACTGGTGTGGGCGAAGTGTTGGGAAACTACATGCGGGCGGTGTCTCGACTCGGTCGTGCTGAGGGTACGTGTGTGTCTGTATCTGTGCCTCACCTGCCGACGGAGAGCCGAGTCCAGAAGAGTCGATTCCTAGACTCGACTCCTGCACAGGAATCGACTCTCATGCTGTCGCAGAAAACAGCAGATACACTCGTTCAACTTGCATGTAGCTTAGCTTACTTCACAAATAAATAGATAAAATAACAACAGCCAATCAGATCATACCTTTGTGCCAGCTTTTTGGTATCATCAAAGTTTTATTAAAATGAATATTGTATTAATATTTTCCATTGTTCATAATCATTAAACTAATCGTAATCTTAAACACACTAGTACGTGTACATTATTGTATACATCAAGGTATTATTTTAGCGTCTTGAACTCACCTGTTCAACAAACAGCTTTTATAAGAGATGACAGCGCTTATCGCCCTCATCCTCTTTAAAATTAGATATTGGCAACAACTAGGAAACGATGATGATGCTCATCATTTCTAGACATCTAAAGTCTCTAAACTGGACTAGTTTTTTCTGTAATTTAAATCGTGTCAGTGAAACTGAGGGCAGGCCTGTAGTATTCTTGTTCCCAACGCTGTTTTGAAATGGAGTCGAATCGACTCCTACGGTGAGAGTCAGGAATCGGAGTCGACTCCGGAATCGAGCAGCTCTATTTTAGTGAAATATCGCCCTCCTCTGTCGGTGATCCGTAACACACTCACCCGATCAAAAACCGTGAAACGACTAGAACAGAAAAAAAGACCAGAATTACACACACACACACACACACACACACACACACACACACACACACACACACACACACACACACACACACACACACACACACACACACACACACACACACACACACTACACTATGTTTTAAACATATCAATAAACAATATATTTATTTATTCCAGCCAACACTATGTTTCAAATTTCTTTAAAAACAAGACTTAGTCACAGTATTTATCTGCTTATCGAATTTAAGATTATTATCAAGCCAGACACCTAAGTTTCTGAAACATGTGGTACTATAAGGTGACAAAGATGCAAGTTCAAAATCATGTACATAGTGCTCATTTGAACCAAACACAATAAGTTCAGTTTTACTCTCATTAAGTTTACCTCATTAACTCATGAAGTTTGTTGCAAGTTAGTGTTTTAATTCTTCCAAGCAGTCCATAATAGGCTTTAAGGCCTGCTTGTTATCCCGCTTCATAGGGATATAAATTTGGGTGTCATCTGCGTACAAATGGAAAGAGACCCCATACTTGTTGAAAATAGACCCTAGTGGAAGCATATAAAGGGAAAACAATACAGGACCAAGAACTGAACCCTGGGGAACACCAGAATTTAAGGATATTTCAGAAGATGAATGGTGTCCAATATTGACAACATACCTCCTGTCAGAGAGATATGACCGAAACCACTGTAATACTGTGACACGGAGTCCAACACATGTTTCAAGATGTGATAATAGAATATCATGGTTGATTAGATCAAAGAGGTCTAACAGAAGAACTGAGGTCTAACAGAACCAGAGCCATAGACTGCCCGGAGTCAGTAGTTAACATGATATCATTTAAAACTCTTAAAAGAGCTGACTCGGTACTGTGACAGGATTTAAAACCAGATTGAAATATTTCATTAATAGAATTTAAAGTCAGATAAGACTGAAGTTGATTTAAAACAATTTCTCTAGAATTTTTGAGAGAAAAGGTAAATTTGAAATAGGACGAAAGTTTGCCAGCAATGTGGAGTCCAAACATGTTTTTTTTAGATGAGGCCGCACTGTGGCAAGTTTGAAATCGAAAGGTACAATCCCGGTACGGAGACATTTGTTAATTACAGACAACAATTCAAAGCCAACAGTCTCAATAACTTGAAAACGCGATGGAATGACATCGTTGGGGCACATAGTGGGTTTCAAACGAGAAATAGTCTCCAATAGAGTATTCAAGTTAACAGGCTCAAAGACAGACCAAGTGGAAGAGGAGAATGGAACATCAGACAGTTTATACGCCGAAATAAGCATTGTAGATGTAATTTTGGAGATCTTTTCATTAAAATATGTTGCAAAGTCCTCACATAGAGACACAGATGCTTCGGGAAAAGGATTAACATTTGGATGGAGAACAGACTCGATAGTGGAGAGTAGAATATTTGGCTTATGGCTATTCCGCAAAATTAATTCTGAAAGGTATTTACTCTTTCAAACTATCAAAACATTTAAACTTTAATAAAGGACATATCAATTTAAGTCACTTATAATTAAAGAGTGCAAACAAGTGAAATAATAAACCACACAGTATTTTGGAAAAAACTGTAAATATGTGGCTAAAAATAGTACAAAAATACAGACGTCACATGGGGGAAAATACTCTGACATTTGAAGTGTTTATATATCATCTAAAACTGCTACAGAAGATGCCTGTGCATATATATATATATATATATATATGAATGTATAAACAGCAAAGACATTGTATTGTAAATATTTAATTAATGGCATTAAATGATTATACTGTGAATGATACAGTACTGCTACTGATGTCTGTATTAAATAGAGCAAATGAGTAATTATAGCCATTCAGCATTAATTAGCCATAATCTTTTAATATTTAATAAGCTTTAACTTGTGTGAATTAATTAATTAACCACTTCATTCTCTCGACAGTATTGACCAACCACTGAATCATTTCCTTTGAGATGTTTCTCTTTCAAAACCACTGATGATGCATCATTAATAACATTAGCGTGGAGTAAACCTCATCATTAATAACATTAGAGTGGAGTAAACCTCATCATTAATAACATTATAGTGGAGTAAACCCCATCATTAATAACATTAAAGTGGAGTAAACCTCATCATTAATAACATTAGCGTGGAGTAAACCTCATCATTAATAACATTAGCGTGGAGTAAACCCCATCATTAATAACATTATAGTGGAGTAAACCTCATCATTAATAACATTAGAGTGGAGTAAACCTCATCATTAATAACATTAGAGTGGAGTAAACCTCATCATTAATAACATTAGCGTGGAGTAAACCTCATCATTAATAACATTATAGTGGAGTAAACCTCATCATTAATAACATTAGCGTGGAGTAAACCTCATCATTAATAACATTAGAGTGGAGTAAACCTCATCATTAATAACATTAGAGTGGAGTAAACCTCATCATTAATAACATTAGCGTGGAGTAAACCTCATCATTAATAACATTATAGTGGAGTAAACCTCATCATTAATAACATTAGCGTGGAGTAAACCTCATCATTAATAACATTAGAGTGGAGTATACCCCATCATTAATAACATTAGAGTGGAGTAAACCTCATCATTAATAACATTAGTGTGGAGTAAACCTCATCATTAATAACATTATAGTGGAGTAAACCTCATCATTAATAACATTAGCGTGGAGTAAACCTCATCATTAATAACATTAGCGTGGAGTAAACCTCATCATTAATAACATTATAGTGGAGTAAACCTCATCATTAATAACATTATAGTGGAGTAAACCTCATCATTAATAACATTATAGTGGAGTAAACCTCATCATTAATAACATTATAGTGGAGTAAACCCCATCATTAATAACATTAGTGTGGAGTAAACCTCATCATTAATAACATTAGCGTGGAGTAAACCTCATCATTAATAACATTAGCGTGGAGTAAACCTCATCATTAATAACATTATAGTGGAGTAAACCTCATCATTAATAACATTATAGTGGAGTAAACCTCATCATTAATAACATTATAGTGGAGTAAACCTCATCATTAATAACATTAGAGTGGAGTAAACCTCATCATTAATAACATTAGTGTGGAGTAAACCTCATCATTAATAACATTAGCGTGGAGTAAACCTCATCATTAATAACATTAGCGTGGAGTAAACCCCATCATTAATAACATTAGTGTGGAGTAAACCTCATCATTAATAACATTATAGTGGAGTAAACCTCATCATTAATAACATTAGAGTGGAGTAAACCTCATCATTAATAACATTATAGTGGAGTAAACCTCATCATTAATAACATTAGAGTGGAGTAAACCTCATCATTAATAACATTATAGTGGAGTAAACCTCATCATTAATAACATTATAGTGGAGTAAACCTCATCATTAATAACATTATAGTGGAGTAAACCTCATCATTAATAACATTATAGTGGAGTAAACCTCATCCTTAATAACATTAGTGTGGAGTAAACCTCATCATTAATAACATTAGAGTGGAGTAAACCTCATCATTAATAACATTAGAGTGGAGTAAACCTCATCATTAATAACATTAGAGTGGAGTAAACCTCATCATTAATAACATTATAGTGGAGTAAACCTCATCATTAATAACATTATAGTGGAGTAAACCTCATCATTAATAACATTATAGTGGAGTAAACCTCATCCTTAATAACATTAGTGTGGAGTAAACCTCATCATTAATAACATTAGAGTGGAGTAAACCTCATCATTAATAACATTAGAGTGGAGTAAACCTCATCATTAATAACATTAGAGTGGAGTAAACCTCATCATTAATAACATTATAGTGGAGTAAACCTCATCATTAATAACATTATAGTGGAGTAAACCTCATCATTAATAACATTATAGTGGAGTAAACCTCATCATTAATAACATTATAGTGGAGTAAACCTCATCATTAATAACATTATAGTGGAGTAAACCTCATCCTTAATAACATTAGTGTGGAGTAAACCTCATCATTAATAACATTATAGTGGAGTAAACCTCATCATTAATAACATTATAGTGGAGTAAACCTCATCATTAATAACATTATAGTGGAGTAAACCTCATCATTAATAACATTATAGTGGAGTAAACCTCATCATTAATAACATTAGCGTGGAGTAAACCTCATCATTAATAACATTAGCGTGGAGTAAACCTCATCATTAATAACATTATAGTGGAGTAAACCCCATCATTAATAACATTAGTGTGGAGTAAACCTCATCATTAATAACATTAGCGTGGAGTAAACCTCATCATTAATAACATTAGCGTGGAGTAAACCTCATCATTAATAACATTATAGTGGAGTAAACCTCATCATTAATAACATTATAGTGGAGTAAACCTCATCATTAATAACATTATAGTGGAGTAAACCTCATCATTAATAACATTAGAGTGGAGTAAACCTCATCATTAATAACATTAGTGTGGAGTAAACCTCATCATTAATAACATTAGCGTGGAGTAAACCTCATCATTAATAACATTAGCGTGGAGTAAACCCCATCATTAATAACATTAGTGTGGAGTAAACCTCATCATTAATAACATTATAGTGGAGTAAACCTCATCATTAATAACATTAGAGTGGAGTAAACCTCATCATTAATAACATTATAGTGGAGTAAACCTCATCATTAATAACATTAGAGTGGAGTAAACCTCATCATTAATAACATTATAGTGGAGTAAACCTCATCATTAATAACATTATAGTGGAGTAAACCTCATCATTAATAACATTAGAGTGGAGTAAACCTCATCATTAATAACATTAGAGTGGAGTAAACCTCATCATTAATAACATTATAGTGGAGTAAACCTCATCATTAATAACATTATAGTGGAGTAAACCTCATCATTAATAACATTATAGTGGAGTAAACCTCATCCTTAATAACATTAGTGTGGAGTAAACCTCATCATTAATAACATTAGAGTGGAGTAAACCTCATCATTAATAACATTAGAGTGGAGTAAACCTCATCATTAATAACATTAGAGTGGAGTAAACCTCATCATTAATAACATTATAGTGGAGTAAACCTCATCATTAATAACATTATAGTGGAGTAAACCTCATCATTAATAACATTATAGTGGAGTAAACCTCATCATTAATAACATTATAGTGGAGTAAACCTCATCATTAATAACATTATAGTGGAGTAAACCTCATCCTTAATAACATTAGTGTGGAGTAAACCTCATCATTAATAACATTATAGTGGAGTAAACCTCATCATTAATAACATTATAGTGGAGTAAACCTCATCATTAATAACATTATAGTGGAGTAAACCTCATCATTAATAACATTATAGTGGAGTAAACCTCATCATTAATAACATTAGCGTGGAGTAAACCTCATCATTAATAACATTAGCGTGGAGTAAACCTCATCATTAATAACATTATAGTGGAGTAAACCCCATCATTAATAACATTAGTGTGGAGTAAACCTCATCATTAATAACATTAGCGTGGAGTAAACCTCATCATTAATAACATTAGCGTGGAGTAAACCTCATCATTAATAACATTATAGTGGAGTAAACCTCATCATTAATAACATTATAGTGGAGTAAACCTCATCATTAATAACATTATAGTGGAGTAAACCTCATCATTAATAACATTAGAGTGGAGTAAACCTCATCATTAATAACATTAGTGTGGAGTAAACCTCATCATTAATAACATTAGCGTGGAGTAAACCTCATCATTAATAACATTAGCGTGGAGTAAACCCCATCATTAATAACATTAGTGTGGAGTAAACCTCATCATTAATAACATTATAGTGGAGTAAACCTCATCATTAATAACATTAGAGTGGAGTAAACCTCATCATTAATAACATTATAGTGGAGTAAACCTCATCATTAATAACATTAGAGTGGAGTAAACCTCATCATTAATAACATTATAGTGGAGTAAACCTCATCATTAATAACATTATAGTGGAGTAAACCTCATCATTAATAACATTAGCGTGGAGTAAACCTCATCATTAATAACATTATAGTGGAGTAAACCTCATCATTAATAACATTATAGTGGAGTAAACCCCATCATTAATAACATTAGTGTGGAGTAAACCTCATCATTAATAACATTATAGTGGAGTAAACCTCATCCTTAATAACATTAGTGTGGAGTAAACCTCATCATTAATAACATTAGAGTGGAGTAAACCTCATCATTAATAACATTAGAGTGGAGTAAACCTCATCATTAATAACATTAGAGTGGAGTAAACCTCATCATTAATAACATTATAGTGGAGTAAACCTCATCATTAATAACATTATAGTGGAGTAAACCTCATCATTAATAACATTATAGTGGAGTAAACCTCATCCTTAATAACATTAGTGTGGAGTAAACCTCATCATTAATAACATTAGAGTGGAGTAAACCTCATCATTAATAACATTAGAGTGGAGTAAACCTCATCATTAATAACATTAGAGTGGAGTAAACCTCATCATTAATAACATTATAGTGGAGTAAACCTCATCATTAATAACATTATAGTGGAGTAAACCTCATCATTAATAACATTATAGTGGAGTAAACCTCATCATTAATAACATTATAGTGGAGTAAACCTCATCATTAATAACATTATAGTGGAGTAAACCTCATCCTTAATAACATTAGTGTGGAGTAAACCTCATCATTAATAACATTATAGTGGAGTAAACCTCATCATTAATAACATTATAGTGGAGTAAACCTCATCATTAATAACATTATAGTGGAGTAAACCTCATCATTAATAACATTATAGTGGAGTAAACCTCATCATTAATAACATTAGCGTGGAGTAAACCTCATCATTAATAACATTAGCGTGGAGTAAACCTCATCATTAATAACATTATAGTGGAGTAAACCCCATCATTAATAACATTAGTGTGGAGTAAACCTCATCATTAATAACATTAGCGTGGAGTAAACCTCATCATTAATAACATTAGCGTGGAGTAAACCTCATCATTAATAACATTATAGTGGAGTAAACCTCATCATTAATAACATTATAGTGGAGTAAACCTCATCATTAATAACATTATAGTGGAGTAAACCTCATCATTAATAACATTAGAGTGGAGTAAACCTCATCATTAATAACATTAGTGTGGAGTAAACCTCATCATTAATAACATTAGCGTGGAGTAAACCTCATCATTAATAACATTAGCGTGGAGTAAACCCCATCATTAATAACATTAGTGTGGAGTAAACCTCATCATTAATAACATTATAGTGGAGTAAACCTCATCATTAATAACATTAGAGTGGAGTAAACCTCATCATTAATAACATTATAGTGGAGTAAACCTCATCATTAATAACATTAGAGTGGAGTAAACCTCATCATTAATAACATTATAGTGGAGTAAACCTCATCATTAATAACATTATAGTGGAGTAAACCTCATCATTAATAACATTATAGTGGAGTAAACCTCATCATTAATAACATTATAGTGGAGTAAACCTCATCCTTAATAACATTAGTGTGGAGTAAACCTCATCATTAATAACATTAGAGTGGAGTAAACCTCATCATTAATAACATTAGAGTGGAGTAAACCTCATCATTAATAACATTAGAGTGGAGTAAACCTCATCATTAATAACATTATAGTGGAGTAAACCTCATCATTAATAACATTATAGTGGAGTAAACCTCATCATTAATAACATTATAGTGGAGTAAACCTCATCCTTAATAACATTAGTGTGGAGTAAACCTCATCATTAATAACATTAGAGTGGAGTAAACCTCATCATTAATAACATTAGAGTGGAGTAAACCTCATCATTAATAACATTAGAGTGGAGTAAACCTCATCATTAATAACATTATAGTGGAGTAAACCTCATCATTAATAACATTATAGTGGAGTAAACCTCATCATTAATAACATTATAGTGGAGTAAACCTCATCATTAATAACATTATAGTGGAGTAAACCTCATCATTAATAACATTATAGTGGAGTAAACCTCATCCTTAATAACATTAGTGTGGAGTAAACCTCATCATTAATAACATTATAGTGGAGTAAACCTCATCATTAATAACATTATAGTGGAGTAAACCTCATCATTAATAACATTATAGTGGAGTAAACCTCATCATTAATAACATTATAGTGGAGTAAACCTCATCATTAATAACATTAGCGTGGAGTAAACCTCATCATTAATAACATTATAGTGGAGTAAACCTCATCATTAATAACATTATAGTGGAGTAAACCTCATCATTAATAACATTAGCGTGGAGTAAACCTCATCATTAATAACATTATAGTGGAGTAAACCTCATCATTAATAACATTAGAGTGGAGTAAACCTCATCATTAATAACATTAGAGTGGAGTAAACCTCATCATTAATAACATTATAGTGGAGTAAACCTCATCATTAATAACATTATAGTGGAGTAAACCTCATCATTAATAACATTATAGTGGAGTAAACCCCATCATTAATAACATTAGTGTGGAGTAAACCTCATCATTAATAACATTATAGTGGAGTAAACCCCATCATTAATAACATTAGCGTGGAGTAAACCTCATCATTAATAACATTATAGTGGAGTAAACCTCATCATTAATAACATTAGCGTGGAGTAAACCTCATCATTAATAACATTAGAGTGGAGTAAACCTCATCATTAATAACATTAGAGTGGAGTAAACCTCATCATTAATAACATTAGCGTGGAGTAAACCTCATCATTAATAACATTATAGTGGAGTAAACCTCATCATTAATAACATTAGCGTGGAGTAAACCTCATCATTAATAACATTAGAGTGGAGTATACCCCATCATTAATAACATTAGAGTGGAGTAAACCTCATCATTAATAACATTAGTGTGGAGTAAACCTCATCATTAATAACATTATAGTGGAGTAAACCTCATCATTAATAACATTAGCGTGGAGTAAACCTCATCATTAATAACATTAGCGTGGAGTAAACCTCATCATTAATAACATTATAGTGGAGTAAACCTCATCATTAATAACATTATAGTGGAGTAAACCTCATCATTAATAACATTATAGTGGAGTAAACCTCATCATTAATAACATTATAGTGGAGTAAACCCCATCATTAATAACATTAGTGTGGAGTAAACCTCATCATTAATAACATTAGCGTGGAGTAAACCTCATCATTAATAACATTAGCGTGGAGTAAACCTCATCATTAATAACATTATAGTGGAGTAAACCTCATCATTAATAACATTATAGTGGAGTAAACCTCATCATTAATAACATTATAGTGGAGTAAACCTCATCATTAATAACATTAGAGTGGAGTAAACCTCATCATTAATAACATTAGTGTGGAGTAAACCTCATCATTAATAACATTAGCGTGGAGTAAACCTCATCATTAATAACATTAGCGTGGAGTAAACCCCATCATTAATAACATTAGTGTGGAGTAAACCTCATCATTAATAACATTATAGTGGAGTAAACCTCATCATTAATAACATTAGAGTGGAGTAAACCTCATCATTAATAACATTATAGTGGAGTAAACCTCATCATTAATAACATTAGAGTGGAGTAAACCTCATCATTAATAACATTATAGTGGAGTAAACCTCATCATTAATAACATTATAGTGGAGTAAACCTCATCATTAATAACATTATAGTGGAGTAAACCTCATCATTAATAACATTATAGTGGAGTAAACCTCATCCTTAATAACATTAGTGTGGAGTAAACCTCATCATTAATAACATTAGAGTGGAGTAAACCTCATCATTAATAACATTAGAGTGGAGTAAACCTCATCATTAATAACATTAGAGTGGAGTAAACCTCATCATTAATAACATTAGAGTGGAGTAAACCCCATCATTAATAACATTAGCGTGGAGTAAACCTCATCATTAATAACATTATAGTGGAGTAAACCTCATCATTAATAACATTAGCGTGGAGTAAACCTCATCATTAATAACATTAGAGTGGAGTAAACCTCATCATTAATAACATTAGAGTGGAGTAAACCTCATCATTAATAACATTATAGTGGAGTAAACCTCATCCTTAATAACATTAGTGTGGAGTAAACCTCATCATTAATAACATTATAGTGGAGTAAACCTCATCATTAATAACATTATAGTGGAGTAAACCTCATCATTAATAACATTATAGTGGAGTAAACCTCATCATTAATAACATTATAGTGGAGTAAACCTCATCATTAATAACATTAGCGTGGAGTAAACCTCATCATTAATAACATTATAGTGGAGTAAACCTCATCATTAATAACATTATAGTGGAGTAAACCTCATCATTAATAACATTAGAGTGGAGTAAACCTCATCATTAATAACATTATAGTGGAGTAAACCTCATCATTAATAACATTAGCGTGGAGTAAACCTCATCATTAATAACATTATAGTGGAGTAAACCTCATCATTAATAACATTATAGTGGAGTAAACCTCATCATTAATAACATTAGCGTGGAGTAAACCTCATCATTAATAACATTATAGTGGAGTAAACCTCATCATTAATAACATTAGAGTGGAGTAAACC
This sequence comes from Siphateles boraxobius, assembly GCF_051911475.1. Classification (NCBI taxonomy): domain Eukaryota; kingdom Metazoa; phylum Chordata; class Actinopteri; order Cypriniformes; family Leuciscidae; genus Siphateles; species Siphateles boraxobius. The sequence goes on from NW_027508843.1 coordinate 25,619, forward strand.
TCATCATTAATAACATTAGAGTGGAGTAAACCTCATCATTAATAACATTATAGTGGAGTAAACCTCATCATTAATAACATTATAGTGGAGTAAACCTCATCATTAATAACATTATAGTGGAGTAAACCCCATCATTAATAACATTAGTGTGGAGTAAACCTCATCATTAATAACATTATAGTGGAGTAAACCCCATCATTAATAACATTAGCGTGGAGTAAACCTCATCATTAATAACATTATAGTGGAGTAAACCTCATCATTAATAACATTAGCGTGGAGTAAACCTCATCATTAATAACATTAGAGTGGAGTAAACCTCATCATTAATAACATTAGAGTGGAGTAAACCTCATCATTAATAACATTAGCGTGGAGTAAACCTCATCATTAATAACATTATAGTGGAGTAAACCTCATCCTTAATAACATTAGCGTGGAGTAAACCTCATCATTAATAACATTAGAGTGGAGTATACCCCATCATTAATAACATTAGAGTGGAGTAAACCTCATCATTAATAACATTAGTGTGGAGTAAACCTCATCATTAATAACATTATAGTGGAGTAAACCTCATCATTAATAACATTAGCGTGGAGTAAACCTCATCATTAATAACATTAGCGTGGAGTAAACCTCATCATTAATAACATTATAGTGGAGTAAACCTCATCATTAATAACATTATAGTGGAGTAAACCTCATCATTAATAACATTATAGTGGAGTAAACCTCATCATTAATAACATTATAGTGGAGTAAACCCCATCATTAATAACATTAGCGTGGAGTAAACCTCATCATTAATAACATTAGCGTGGAGTAAACCTCATCATTAATAACATTAGCGTGGAGTAAACCTCATCATTAATAACATTATAGTGGAGTAAACCTCATCATTAATAACATTATAGTGGAGTAAACCTCATCATTAATAACATTATAGTGGAGTAAACCTCATCATTAATAACATTAGAGTGGAGTAAACCTCATCATTAATAACATTAGTGTGGAGTAAACCTCATCATTAATAACATTAGCGTGGAGTAAACCTCATCATTAATAACATTAGCGTGGAGTAAACCCCATCATTAATAACATTAGTGTGGAGTAAACCTCATCATTAATAACATTATAGTGGAGTAAACCTCATCATTAATAACATTAGAGTGGAGTAAACCTCATCATTAATAACATTATAGTGGAGTAAACCTCATCATTAATAACATTAGAGTGGAGTAAACCTCATCATTAATAACATTATAGTGGAGTAAACCTCATCATTAATAACATTATAGTGGAGTAAACCTCATCATTAATAACATTATAGTGGAGTAAACCTCATCATTAATAACATTATAGTGGAGTAAACCTCATCCTTAATAACATTAGTGTGGAGTAAACCTCATCATTAATAACATTAGAGTGGAGTAAACCTCATCATTAATAACATTAGAGTGGAGTAAACCTCATCATTAATAACATTAGAGTGGAGTAAACCTCATCATTAATAACATTAGAGTGGAGTAAGCCTCATCATTAATAACATTATAGTGGAGTAAACCTCATCATTAATAACATTATAGTGGAGTAAACCTCATCATTAATAACATTATAGTGGAGTAAACCTCATCATTAATAACATTATAGTGGAGTAAACCTCATCCTTAATAACATTAGTGTGGAGTAAACCTCATCATTAATAACATTATAGTGGAGTAAACCTCATCATTAATAACATTATAGTGGAGTAAACCTCATCATTAATAACATTATAGTGGAGTAAACCTCATCATTAATAACATTATAGTGGAGTAAACCTCATCATTAATAACATTAGCGTGGAGTAAACCTCATCATTAATAACATTATAGTGGAGTAAACCTCATCATTAATAACATTAGCGTGGAGTAAACCTCATCATTAATAACATTATAGTGGAGTAAACCTCATCATTAATAACATTAGAGTGGAGTAAACCTCATCATTAATAACATTAGAGTGGAGTAAACCTCATCATTAATAACATTATAGTGGAGTAAACCTCATCATTAATAACATTATAGTGGAGTAAACCTCATCATTAATAACATTATAGTGGAGTAAACCCCATCATTAATAACATTAGTGTGGAGTAAACCTCATCATTAATAACATTATAGTGGAGTAAACCCCATCATTAATAACATTAGTGTGGAGTAAACCTCATCATTAATAACATTAGAGTGGAGTAAACCTCATCATTAATAACATTATAGTGGAGTAAACCTCATCATTAATAACATTAGCGTGGAGTAAACCCCATCATTAATAACATTAGAGTGGAGTAAACCTCATCATTAATAACATTAGTGTGGAGTAAACCTCATCATTAATAACATTAGCGTGGAGTAAACCCCATCATTAATAACATTAGAGTGGAGTAAACCTCATCATTAATAACATTAGTGTGGAGTAAACCTCATCATTAATAACATTAGTGTGGAGTAAACCTCATCATTAATAACATTATAGTGGAGTAAACCCCATCATTAATAACATTAGTGTGGAGTAAACCTCATCATTAATAACATTATAGTGGAGTAAACCTCATCATTAATAACATTATAGTGGAGTAAACCTCATCATTAATAACATTATAGTGGAGTAAACCCCATCATTAATAACATTAGTGTGGAGTAAACCTCATCATTAATAATATTATAGTGGAGTAAACCCCATCATTAATAACATTAGTGTGGAGTAAACCTCATCATTAATAACATTAGAGTGGAGTAAACCTCATCATTAATAACATTATAGTGGAGTAAACCTCATCATTAATAACATTAGCGTGGAGTAAACCCCATCATTAATAACATTAGAGTGGAGTAAACCTCATCATTAATAACATTAGTGTGGAGTAAACCTCATCATTAATAACATTAGCGTGGAGTAAACCCCATCATTAATAACATTAGAGTGGAGTAAACCTCATCATTAATAACATTAGTGTGGAGTAAACCTCATCATTAATAACATTATAGTGGAGTAAACCTCATCATTAATAACATTAGAGTGGAGTAAACCTCATCATTAATAACATTAGTGTGGAGTAAACCTCATCATTAATAACATTAGAGTGGAGTAAACCCCATCATTAATAACATTAGCGTGGAGTAAACCTCATCATTAATAACATTAGAGTGGAGTAAACCCCATCATTAATAACATTAGCGTGGAGTAAACCTCATCATTAATAACATTAGCGTGGAGTAAACCCCATCATTAATAACATTAGTGTGGAGTAAACCCCATCATTAATAACATTAGCGTGGAGTAAACCTCATCATTAATAACATTAGTGTGGAGTAAACCCCATCATTAATAACATTAGTGTGGAGTAAACCTCATCATTAATAACATTAGAGTGGAGTAAACCTCATCATTAGCGTGGAGTAAACCCCATCATTAATAACATTAGCGTTGAGTAAACCCCATCATTAATAACATTAGTGTGGAGTAAACCCCATCATTAATAACATTAGAGTGGAGTAAACCTCATCATTAATAACATTAGAGTGGAGTAAACCTCATCATTAATAACATTAGCGTGGAGTAAACATCATCATTAATAACATTAGCGTGGAGTAAACCCCATCATTAATAACATTAGCGTGGAGTAAACCCCATCATTAATAACATTAGTGTGGAGTAAACCCCATCATTAATAACATTAGAGTGGAGTAAACCTCATCATTAATAACATTAGAGTGGAGTAAACCCCATCATTAATAACATTAGCGTGGAGTAAACCTCATCATTAATAACATTAGTGTGGAGTAAACCCCATCATTAATAACATTAGTGTGGAGTAAACCTCATCATTAATAACATTAGAGTGGAGTAAACCTCATCATTAATGACATTTAGCGTGGAGTAAACCCCATCATTAATAACATTAGCGTGGAGTAAACCTCATCATTAATAACATTAGCGTGGAGTAAACCCCATCATTAATAACATTAGCGTGGAGTAAACCCCATCATTAATAACATTAGCGTGGAGTAAACCCCATCATTAATAACATTAGAGTGGAGTAAACCCCATCATTAATAACATTAGAGTGGAGTAAACCCCATCATTAATAACATTAGAGTGGAGTAAACCCCATCATTAATAACAGAGTTGAGTAAACCTCATCATTAATAACATTAGCGTGGAGTAAACCCCATCATTAATAACATTAGCGTGGAGTAAACCTCATCATTAATAACATTATAGTGGAGTAAACCTCATCATTAATAACATTAGAGTGGAGTAAACCTCATCATTAATAACATTAGCGTGGAGTAAACCTCATCATTAATAACATTAGCGTGGAGTAAACCCCATCATTAATAACATTAGAGTGGAGTAAACCTCATCATTAATGACATTAGCGTGGAGTAAACCTCATCATTAATGACATTAGCGTGGAGTAAACATCATCATTAATGACATTAGCGTGGAGTAAACATTATCATTAATAACATTAGAGTGGAGTAAACCTCATCATTAATAACATTATAGTGGAGTAAACCTCATCATTAATAACATTATAGTGGAGTAAACCTCATCATTAATAACATTATAGTGGAGTAAACCTCATCATTAATAACATTATAGTGGAGTAAACCTCATCATTAATAACATTAGCGTGGAGTAAACCTCATCATTAATAACATTATAGTGGAGTAAACATCATCATTAATAACATTATAGTGGAGTAAACCTCATCATTAATAACATTAGAGTGGAGTAAACCTCATCATTAATAACATTAGCGTGGTGTAAACCTCATCATTAATAACATTAGCGTGGAGTAAACCCCATCATTAATAACATTAGCGTGGAGTAAACCTCATCATTAATAACATTAGCGTGGAGTAAACATCTTCATTAATAACATTATAGTGGAGTAAACCTCATCATTAATAACATTATAGTGGAGTAAACATCATCATTAATAACATTATAGTGGAGTAAACCTCATCATTAATAACATTATAGTGGAGTAAACATCATCATTAATAACATTATAGTGGAGTAAACCTCATCATTAATAACATTAGCGTGGTGTAAACCTCATCATTAATAACATTAGCGTGGTGTAAACCTCATCATTAATAACATTAGCGTGGTGTAAACCTCATCATTAATAACATTAGCGTGGAGTAAACCCCATCATTAATAACATTAGCGTGGAGTAAACATCATCATTAATAACATTAGCGTGGAGTAAACCTCATCATTAATAACATTAGCGTGGAATAAACGCCATCATTAATAACATTAGCGTGGAGTAAACCCCATCATTAATAACATTAGCCTGGAGTAAACCTCATCATTAATAACATTAGCGTGGTGTAAACCTCATCATTATTAACATTAGCGTGGTGTAAACCTCATCATTAATAACATTAGCGTGGTGTAAACCTCATCATTAATAACATTAGCGTGGAGTAAACCCCATCATTAATAACATTAGCGTGGAGTAAACATCATCATTAATAACATTAGCGTGGAGTAAACCTCATCATTAATAACATTAGCGTGGAATAAACGCCATCATTAATAACATTAGCGTGGAGTAAACCCCATCATTAATAACATTAGCCTGGAGTAAACCCCATCATTAATAACATTAGCGTGGAGTAAACCTCATCATTAATAACATTATAGTGGAGTAAACCCCATCATTAATAACATTAGAGTGGAGTAAACCTCATCATTAATAACATTAGCGTGGAGTAAACCTCATCATTAATAACATTAGTGTGGAGTAAACCTCATCATTAATAACATTAGCGTGGAGTAAACCTCATCATTAATAACATTAGTGTGGAGTAAACCCCATCATTAATAACATTAGCGTGGAGTAAACCTCATCATTAATAACATTAGTGTGACTAATAACATTAGTGTGGAGTAAACCCCATCATTGATAATAACATTAGTGTGACTAATAACATTAGTGTGGAGTAAACCCCATCATTAATCACATTAGCGTGGAGTAAACCCCATCATTAATAACATTAGCGTGGAGTAAACCTCATCATTAATAACATTAGTGTGGAGTAAACCCCATCATTAATAACATTAGCGTGGAGTAAACCTCATCATTAATAACATTATTGTGACTAATAACATTAGTGTGGAGTAAACCCCATCATTGATAATAACATTAGTGTGACTAATAACATTAGTGTGGAGTAAACCTCATCATTGATAATAACATTAGTGTGACTAATAACATTAGTGTGGAGTAAACCCCATCATTAATTACATTAGCGTGGAGTAAACCCCATCATTAATAACATTAGCGTAGAGTAAACCTCATCATTAATAACATTAGTGTGGAGTAAACCTCATCATTAATAACATTAGTGTGGAGTAAACCTCATCATTAATAACATTAGCGTGGAGTAAACCCCATCATTAATAACATTAGCCTGGAGTAAACCCCATCATTAATAACATTAGCATGGAGTAAACCCCATCATTAATAACATTAGTGTGGAGTAAACCCCATCATTAATAACATTAGCGTGGAGTAAACCCCATCATTAATAACATTAGCGTGGAGTAAACCTCATCATTAATAACATTAGAGTGGAGTAAACCTCATCATTGATAACATGAGTGTGGAGTAAACCCCATCATTAATAACATTAGCGTGGAGTAAACCCCATCATTTATAACATTAGCGTGGAGTAAACCCCATCATTAATAACATTAGCGTGGAGTAAACCTCATCATTAATAACATTTGCGTGGAGTAAACCCCATCATTAATAACATTATAGTGGAGTAAACATCATCATTAATAACATGAGTGTGGAGTAAACCCCATCATTAATAACATTAGCGTGGAGTAAACCTCATCATTAATAACATTAGCGTGGAGTAAACATCATCATTAATAACATTAGCGTGGAGTAAACCCCATCATTAATAACATTAGTGTGGAGTAAACCCCATCATTAATAACATTATAGTGGAGTAAACATCATCATTAATAACATGAGTGTGGAGTAAACCCCATCATTAATAACATTAGCGTGGAGTAAACCCCATCATTAATAACATTAGCGTGGAGTAAACCCCATCATTTATAACATTAGCATGGAGTAAACCCCATCATTAATAACATTAGCGTGGAGTAAACCCCATCATTAATAACATTTGCGTGGAGTAAACATCATCATTAATAACATTAGCGTGGAGTAAACCCCATCATTAATAACATTAGCGTGGAGTAAACCCCATCATTAATAACATTAGCGTGGAGTAAACGTCATCATTAATAACATTTGCGTGGAGTAAACATCATCATTAATAACATTAGCCTGGAGTAAACCCCATCATTAATAACATTAGCGTGGAGTAAACCCCATCATTAATAACATTAGTGTGGAGTAAACCCCATCATTAATAACATTAGCGTGGAGTAAACCCCATCATTAATAACATTAGCGTGGAGTAAACCTCATCATTAATAACATTAGCGTGGAGTAAACCTCATCATTAATAACATTTGCGTGGAGTAAACATCATCATTAATAACATTAGCGTGGAGTAAACCCCATCATTAATAACATTAGTGTGGAGTAAACCCCATCATTAATAACATTTGCGTGGAGTAAACATCATCATTAATAACATGAGTGTGGAGTAAACCCCATCATTAATAACATTAGCGTGGAGTAAACCCCATCATTTATAACATTAGCGTGGAGTAAACCCCATCATTAATAACATTAGCGTGGAGTAAACCCCATCATTAATAACATTTGCGTGGAGTAAACATCATCATTAATAACATTAGCGTGGAGTAAACCTCATCATTAATAACATTAGCGTGGAGTAAACCCCATCATTAATAACATTAGCGTGGAGTAAACCTCATCATTAATAACATTTGCGTGGAGTAAACATCATCATTAATAACATTAGCCTGGAGTAAACCCCATCATTAATAACATTAGCGTGGAGTAAACCCCATCATTAATAACATTAGTGTGGAGTAAACCCCATCATTAATAACATTAGCGTGGAGTAAACCCCATCATTAATAACATTAGCGTGGAGTAAACCTCATCATTAATAACATTAGAGTGGGAGTAAACCTCATCATTGATAACATGAGTGTGGAGTAAACCCCATCATTAATAACATTAGCGTGGAGTAAACCCCATCATTTATAACATTAGCGTGGAGTAAACCCCATCATTAATAACATTAGCGTGGAGTAAACCTCATCATTAATAACATTTGCGTGGAGTAAACATCATCATTAATATCATTAGCGTGGAGTAAACCCCATCATTAATAACATTATAGTGGAGTAAACCTCATCATTAATAACATTAGCGTGGAGTAAACATCATCATTAATAACATTATAGTGGAGTAAACATCATCATTAATAACATTATAGTGGAGTAAACCTCATCATTAATAACATTATAGTGGAGTAAACCTCATCATTAATAACATTAGCGTGGAGTAAACCTCATCATTAATAACATTATAGTGGAGTAAACCTCATCATTAATAACATTATAGTGGAGTAAACATCATCATTAATAACATTATAGTGGAGTAAACATCATCATTAATAACATTATAGTGGAGTAAACCTCATCATTAATAACATTATAGTGGAGTAAACCCCATCATTAATAACATTAGCGTGGAGTAAACCTCATCATTAATAACATTAGCGTGGAGTAAACCTCATCATTAATAACATTAGCGTGGAGTAAACCTCATCATTAATAACATTAGCGTGGAGTAAACCCCATCATTAATAACATTAGCGTGGAGTAAACCTCATCATTAATAACATTAGCGTGGAGTAAACCTCATCATTAATAACATTATAGTGGAGTAAACCCCATCATTAATAACATTAGCGTGGAGTAAACCTCATCATTAATAACATTAGCGTGGAGTAAACCCCATCATTAATAACATTAGCGTGGAGTAAACATCATCATTAATAACATTAGCGTGGAGTAAACCCCATCATTAATAACATTATTGTGGAGTAAACCCCATCATTAATAACATTATTGTGGAGTAAACCCCATCATTAATAACATTAGCGTGGAGTAAACATCATCATTAATAACATTAGCGTGGAGTAAACGCCATCATTAATAACATTAGCGTGGAGTAAACGCCATCATTAATAACATTAGCGTGGAGTAAACGCCATCATTAATAACATTAGCGTGGAGTAAACCTCATCATTAATAACATTAGAGTGGAGTAAACCCCATCATTAATAACATTAGCGTGGAGTAAACCTCATCATTAATAACATTAGTGTGGAGTAAACCTCATCATTAATAACATTAGCGTGGAGTAAACCCCATCATTAATAACATTAGCGTGGAGTAAACCCCATCATTAATAACATTAGCGTGGAGTAAACCCCATCATTAATAACATTAGCTTGGAGTAAACCTCATCATTAATAACATTAGTGTGGAGTAAACCTCATCATTAATAACATTAGCGTGGAGTAAACCTCATCATTAATAACATTAGTGTGGAGTAAACCCCATCATTAATAACATTAGTGTGGAGTAAACCCCATCATTAATAACATTAGCGTGGAGTAAACCCCATCATTTATAACATTAGCGTGGAGTAAACCCCATCATTAATAACATTAGCGTGGAGTAAACCTCATCATTAATAACATTAGCGTGGAGTAAACATCATCATTAATAACATTAGCGTGGAGTAAACCCCATCATTAATAACATTAGCTTGGAGTAAACCTCATCATTTTTAACATTAGCGTGGAGTAAACCTCATCATTAATAACATTAGCGTGGAGTAAACCTCATCATTAATAACATTAGCGTGGAGTAAACCTCATCATTAATAACATTAGCGTGGAGTAAACCTCATCATTAATAACATTAGCGTGGAGTAAACCCCATTCCTCCACATTCCTCGTGTGTGTGTGTGTCATGCTTCTACATGCTTTGACTCGCTCTTCTTATCCTGGGAATCCTCGCCTCTCCTACTCTAATCTTCATCTTCATCTCAGTATTTCACTCTTCATGCTCTGATCATGGTTTATACTGTATAGAGTTTGCTGAAGTGATCTCAGTGTGTATCAGTACTACTTTATGAACATTTGCAGCATGTTTTTAACATTTATATTGGTAACTAGGTAACACTTTCTTTTACAGTGTCCTTGTTACATATGTTACATGTACTTACTATAGTAATAACAGTAAATTCTGCATAATTGCATGCAACTAACCCTAAACCAAACCCTAACCCTATAGTAAGTACATGCTTAATAAATCGCCTATTACTCAGTTACATTGTACTTACTCAAATTAGTGCTGAGTAATATTAATTAAGCATGTACTTACTATAGAGTTACGGTTAGGGTTTGGTTTAGGGTTAGTTACTTGTGATTATGCAACATTTACTGTTATTACTATAGTACGTCATCTTAAAATAAGGTGTAACAAAAAACGGACACTTTTTCAATAGTCCTCTTTACACATTCTAGTGACTGTAAGTAACTTTGATACGCAGCGTGTTCATGATCTACAGCAGCTTTACTGAATACAGTATAATATTACTACAGGATTTAGGAGGAAAACACTCGTCAAAAACCAACATTTACACACCGCATCGTTCAGACGCCATCCTTACTCTCTAGCTCAACGGTCACAGAACGCAGAGCAGGGCATTGTGGGATATCAAAGTCAAGTCTCCTTCATTTATACAGCGCTTTAACAATATGGACTGTTTCAAAGCAGCTTTACAGTGATAATAGGAGATTACAGTAACAGAGATTGTTTTGGCTTTACAGCAGATCTAGAATAAAGTTATTGTCCAGATAAAGTTAGTTTTGATCGATTCACTTCCGTTGCAAAGATCATTAGTTATTATAGGGTAACTAAACCCCTCGTCAGAGCCTGACTCCACCCACTGGCAATATTTGAAAAATGCTGAAAAAGTGGGCGGAGCCCAGCGGAGGGGGCGTGCAGCTGAGAGCCCAGCGGAGGGGGGCGTTCACCTGAGGGCCCAGCGGAGGGGGGAGTGCACCTGAGAGACCAGCGGAGGGGGGCGTGTACCTGAGAGCCCAGCGGAGGGGGGCGTGCACCTGAGAGCCCAGCGGAGGGGGGCGTGCACCTGAGAGCCCAGCGGAGGGGGGCGTGCACCTGAGGGCCCAGCGGAGGGGGGCGTGCACCTGAGAGCCCAGCGGAGGGGGGCGTGCACCTGAGAGCCCAGCGGAGGGGGGGTGTGCTCCTGAGAGCCCAGCGGAGGGGGGCGTGCACCTGAGAGCCCAGCGGAGGGGGGGTGTGCACCTGAGAGCCCAGCGGAGGGGGGCGTGCACCTGAGAGCCCAGCGGAGGGGGGCGTGCACCTGAGGGCCCAGCGGAGGGGGGCGTGCACCTGAGAGCCCAGCGGAGGGGGGCGTGCACCTGAGGGCCCAGCGGAGGGGGGGCGTGCACCTGAGAGCCCAGCGGAGGGGGGGTGTGCACCTGAGAGCCCAGCGGAGGGGGGCGTGCACCTGAGAGCCCAGCGGAGGGGGGCGTGCACCTGAGGGCCCAGCGGAGGGGGGCGTGCACCTGAGAGCCCAGCGGAGGGGGGCGTGCACCTGAGGGCCCAGCGGAGGGGGGGCGTGCACCTGAGAGCCCAGCGGAGGGGGGGTGTGCACCTGAGAGCCCAGCGGAGGGGGGCGTGCACCTGAGAGCCCAGCGGAGGGGGGGCGTGCACCTGAGAGCCCAGCGGAGGGGGGCGTTCACCTGAGGGCCCAGCGGAGGGGGGAGTGCACCTGAGAGCCCAGCGGAGGGGGGGCGTGCACCTGAGAGCCC